>NC_140815.1:8135000-8235000 GCF_050613455.1 Vespa mandarinia | reverse complement strand
ATCGTGTGGCTTCCTGTACAGCGACGACAACCTGAAATGAATTGTTTTATTAATAATAATATAAGTTTATTTAATTAATCAATATAAAAAAAAAATCATTTATTACCTCTTGCCATAGTTGAGTGGTATCCGTCGCCTCCATCTGAACAAGACGTGTATAATCGCGAATTTCTTTTTCCACTTTATCTGTCTTTTCATGATCACTATCATTTTCATTCCAAATATTAGATGCACGTAGAAGTCGTACTTGTAAATTAATTTTTTCTTCGAACAGCAACGCCTGTTCCGCGTCCTTCTTTCGTAATTCGCCTGTAATTTTCGAAACGTTAAAAAATTAAATCGATTAAATTAATTTTATATAATTTAGAGATCGGTGGATCGTGCTGAATTAAATTAAAAATAAACCACCTACCGACAATTCTAAATATGTGCGATTCCTTAGCTTTAATCATTTTTTGCCTTTCTTCGACGGAAAGCATCGATATGGAGGATGAACGTGTATCCCTTAATTCATTATTACTATTGCCATCTATAAGAACGTCCGTGTCATTTTCAGGTTCTTGAGGACAAGCCTCAACCGCCGAACGTATTGCTTGAATCCAGAATTGTTTGTCCTTAGGCTTTTGAACTTTTAACTCAAACATTTCAGGTTCCGCCGGATTGCTACTTATCAAGTATATACCCCTAGATTCTTGGCCAGCTTTTTCTCGTACCAATAATTTTTGTAACGATACCACACTAGCAGCTTTATTGTCCGGAACTAAGAAAGCATATTTTTGATCTCTTTCAACTAAGAAGAATAATATATCGGAAAGAACTACTACAACGATGGCAGTCGTTTTTCCACGACCTTGCATTAAATATGCCGTGCCTTCGAATTTTAAAATTCTATTAAATGCCATTATATCCGATTTTTTGAACTTGGCACCACGGTACGTGGCAAACGATTTCGCGTCGATCCTACATATAAAAACATTATTTATTACATATTATAGTATATAATAATACTGTAATGTAGAAAAGAAAAAGCAACATATGTACTCACTTATTATAAATCTCTAATTTTCTATCTTCCCTTTCTTTATCTGCCACGCACGCATCTACATCAGCTAAAATTTCTTTCACTAGTCCCAAAGCTTTTCTCAAGCTCTCTCCTTCATCTTGCATAATACCGGTTTTAATAAGTGGTTCGACTAGTAATGGATATTTTGTTAAACGTTGTGTAACGAACAATATACATTCTGGAATACCCTTCTTCTTCAACAAAGGATTTGTCTGTAGATTGAGAAAAGTATTGATTTATATAAATATATGTCGTCTTTAATAAATAAAACAAAAAGATCTAAATTATATTGTAAATCACGTTATTACCTGACAGTGACGTACAAAACGTTCAAATCGAGTATCATGATGCAAATAATACTTATAAGTTTCAACGGCTTCTCTATGACGACTACAAAATTCTCCATATGCACTTTTCATACGTTGCGCATTTTCACCTGAGAATTGTTCGACGAGTATGTCGGCGATAGTAGGAACAACGGAATTTGCATTTTGACGTTTACGTAATTTCTGTAGAAATCTTAAATGAATTTCAATGAGATCACGTAATCTTGGAAACATTCGTTCTAGATCTGGTTGTCCCAAACGGAAATGACGTCGTAAACCTTCCACGAAGATCCTTTCCATGGCTAACAATACTAAGCAATGATGTTTCTCTGTTAACACAAATTCATATATATGCTCTTGCCTCTTCACTTCGCGTTCACAATGATCTACGAGACGTGATGCTACGTGTCTTCCAATGGCTGTACTCCATGAATCAAGTTCTTCCTTTCCTAAGCCCAGTTCAGGATCTAAGCCTTCAAGATCACCTACAGTAAACTGATGCGCTTCATCTCCAAAATCGAATTCTTCCCAACCACTGAAATAATAAAAGATAGATAATATATTGTCAATTATATTTATTTATTTATTAAAAACAAAACAAAAAATGGTATTACAAACCTGGAAGCATCCCGATGTGAACCACTACCATCCGTATCCTTTTCCTCATTAATTGTTTGACTGTAATAGAAATAAATTTGTTCATATAATAAATAAAACTATATTATTCTCCTATGCACCCTGAATCTCATCAAAAACTTTTAACAAAAGCATGTAATAATGATGCTTTTTTTTTTTGTGAAAACAATTTCAATATTACCTTCTATACAAACCCCACTGAAGATATAAATTCCTTGTACACTTTATATAATAATGTAATTAAAATACTTATATCTAATAAAACCATTGTTTCTCAATATATCAAAATATCAATGTCAGATACAAAAGTAATATAGAAATATTATTTTTTTAAATTAATTTACACACAAAGGTCGGGTTTCTCAATTTTCTTCAAATTTACACATTATGTATAAGGTATGAGGGATTCAAAGATGCAAACATATTATATATACATTTTCTCCTGTCAATCTAATAACATATATAGTGTCTTCTATTATTAAATAATTTAATATTAATGTTTCAATAATATCTTAGGTCAGTATATTTATTACTTCTAAACAAACTATGAATATAAACCTGATAATTGTATTTTGACCTAAGAAGCACCCCCATTATAGATTTTTTTTTTTTAGAGAGAAAGAATCCAGAAAAGATTGCAGCAACAGCGTACAATAAAAATAAAGTTAAATGTTGTTAAAGTAAGAATAAGTATTAGACTTGCAACAAAGAAGAGATTAAAATAGAGGTTTAAAAGAGAAGAATTCAATCAGGTAGAAATAACGTGAAAAAACAATATGATTGTGAAATTTTTCATGATAATTATGAAAGTAGTTGTTCATATCGCATTAAGGGTGTACTCTAAATCTTAGCCTTATACTTACGATTTTATTTTGCTTATATATATATATATCTGTTTTACAAGAAAATATTATTGATCAAGCTAAGATTCCAAACATACCCTAGATAGTGGATATTACCTTGAATGAGGTCACAGTGAAGAAGTTAGAGAGAGAGAAAGAGTGATAGAGAGAGAGAGAGAGAGAGAGAGAGAGAGAGAGAGAGAGAGAGAGAGAGAAAGAGAGATAGAAAAAAAAAAGTATAAGTGAATGAACATAAATCATACAAGCAAGCAATTCCGAAGCATAGACAAGCAGGATGATGACCTTTTTTTTTTATGTTAAACTATGTGAGAATTCAATAATGTCTTACTGACAGGATGTGTATGTGTATTGTTGTGAAAAATAATTAGCAAATAAGATTGATACGTGGTTTGTCCTACTAAATACGTAGGATAATACACGACGAACAAAAACGAGCGAACGCTTCGACAAAATAGGAAAAAACACATCAGACATCTGAAACTTACTTGACTCCGAGCTTGGTGGCAACTCGCCGCCAAGGGCTGTAGCTTGTCACTGTTTTCTTGCTGTTAATTTCCCTTTAATCGTCGAACGATCGATCGGTTTGTCGTAGTAGATGCACGAGAGGGAATGCACGGGGGAGGAAAAAGCACACACTGCATTAGGGCAATTTCATTTCGTGTATCGTTTGTTTTTTTCCCTCCTTCAACAATTTCCTTATAGGCGTTCGCTATTTATTCTTCGTAAATTGATACGCGATCCAAGCTATGTGTTAATTATATTTTTCTTTTCATGTTGTTATGTACTATTCGAGAATTATGTAAGTGTTAAAGAGAATTGTTGTATTTAATAGCACATTTCATATCATGAGGGATATGATCTTTTTTCTTCATAATTATGCATGTAATATGGGGGAAAAAAAAATATGATCATCGTCTAAATTGTCTTTTTTTTTTCTTTTTCTTTTTTTTTTTTAGCGGAAGAAAGCATCACAACGACCACTTACCCAAAGCACCATGTTATCGTAAGGTGAGTATTTTTATAAAAGATCTCAGCACAATATTCTGTGCTTCAATATATACATAAACATATATATATATATAAAATATATGTATATGTAAATAATATATCAATCGAGATATATGAAAATTTGAGAATACGCGGAAGCCTGCTGTACTATTGATATAGCTAATTGCAAAATCAATCAGAAATAACAAGCTTATGAGCCAGCCAAAATCTCGGAGTAACACGGCGTAAAATACAATTATTCATATTAGTATTTAGATCTAATTGAATTTTTATAAAAATATATATGGATTTGTTCTCATATAATCATATATAAAAATAAAATAAGATATAAATAGATAAATTCGTGGAATGGCATGTTTGAAATAATTATTTTTAAATCGATCCATCCATTTGTTTCATTCATTTAATAATGACGATCGGCAAAAATTTATGAAAAGCTCCGAGCTTGGGCTTAGCCATGCCAATTGCGTGCGAATCTCAACCACAGATACGCGGATTCAATGCATATATTAAATATTTTCGTTGTATACAACATTGATGCAGTTACCTTCCACTTCCAGATGATGTTGGTAATGGTAACGATGCCGTCGAACCTCTTTTCACGCTATTGTTACTTGTAACCGAAGAAATACTCGATGTTGATTTTATAACAGCTTTTACAGACTGATGCTTAGACTTGGTACATTCTGATACCAAATGATCCTTGCATCCTTGACTTTGATGTACCGATAATCCGCAATCTAAAACAATAAAATTATAGAGATAAATTTTAATTTTAAACTCATAAATTTTCATACAGATTTATTACGCTTACTTTCACAATGAAGAATAGGTTTACTCGTTGATTGCTTCATGCAAACATCACATTGATGATTTCCCTGTGCTCCAGTTGTCATTGTGGTCCATGCATGTTGCTGTTGACTATTTTTCTTCCCACTTTTATCCTATAATAATATTATAAAAAAAAAAAAAAAAAAAAAAAATTAATTGAAAAAATTGTCAGAGAGCATAATGAACACAGTAAGAAACATTTATTTACCTTTTTCTTACGGAAGAAAATAGAGCCACGCTTTCTTCTGGTCTTCTCAGAATGTTGATCATCATATGCAGTTCCTCTATAAATTAAAAAGTACTATTTTATTTTTTTCTTTTTTCCATGATCTAAACATTTTTGAATTAATTATAATTTTAATAAAATAAATTAATTAAGTATACATTAAAATAATACATACAATGTATCATACAAATAAGCACTTTCTATTCTTATAAACGAAATACTCACGCGTTCAACGGCACATCAACAGATAACTGGACATTTGGAATGCCCCTTTTGTCTTCAAGATAATTATGACTATGTAATGCGTGAAAGTTATGACGTTGCAGTTCATGCAACGCCTCAAAGTACCCCCACCCGTTGAAAATGGCGAGACAACGCGAGAAACGATGACATTACATGACATTCTAAGGTATTATGAATTGTATTTTTGTATATACAGAGAATTAACATTGTACAATTAATTGAATGATTTTGTTTTCAATTCCAAGAATTGAAAAATCTATTTTGATTACAACTTTCTACAAATCTAATATTATTTATTTACATTCGTATTTCTTCATTTAAAGGCAGACACATTTGTCATATAAATGTAATATAATTCTATTTGACCTTCCTTAAGAAATACATTATATTACTTTAACTAAAATGCATCGTTTTGCGTTGTTATCAATACATGAAAAACTTGAGTAAATAAAGTTTTAGCTGGGAATCATCAGTTCTAATAATTCGTGTTTTTACAGTGACGTAGTATGATCGTCGATTTGCATTTATCTTATAGATAAACGCTACACTTATTTACATATAGTTCAAAAACAAAAACAAGCATTTATGAATCACAATAAATTAAAGTTTAAGTATTTCGTGCATCAATAAATTCTAGTTAGAAGTGATGGTAGCAATAATGTTTTATGATATTTAACTAAAGATTTTTGTATAAACATTGCAGACATATTTATATCGTTTACATTACAAGAATAATGTTGACATTTGTAGCAAATGGATAAACATAAAACAACTTACGCTGTACTGTGAGGTATTGTTCGTGTTCCGGACTCAGTGAGATGCGTATGAATTGGCGGTGTAACGATGGAAGGGGTTGAAATAGATTTCTGGAGAGGTAAACGTGCACCAGTTAAACCTGGCATCAAACTGCTACTTTCACCTAATCTTTGACTATTTCTTTTTAAGACAATCTTCTGATATTCACTCTGTGACAGGAAAGTACATACGTATATTACTATACCTGTATTTTTGACCAATGTTTCTAATCTAAAATTACCTGCACAAGGTCTGCCTCATTTAAGGAATGAGTACTTGCTTGTGATCTGCATGCTCGATTACCTACCCCTACAAGTCCACTACAAGATTTTCCATCTAGTTCTAGTTCCATTTCACTGTCCAGACTACTTAAACTAATGCTGCGTTGTCGCTGAAATAATAATGAGTAATATTTTGCATTGACATTAAAATAAAAACAAATCATTTCAACAAAGTAAAATTTATATAAAGCGATTAAAAATAAAAAGAAATATAAATAATGCACGAACAATCGATAAATTTATATTTAATATATATTAACCATATTTTGTGCTTGCAGATGATTTTGCCCGGAATATCTGCGTCGACCACGTCTAGTATCTTCCAAATCTGTCCAACTTCGTCTTCTGTCTATGCCCTGTACAGGTTGTGCATGAGAGTTCATAGATGGAAAATGTGTCGGAGAGCTATTGGTTGAACAGTTAACAAGGAGATCTGGATCAGATCCTGCTTCATGATTATTGGAACGATGTCCACCCTCTATAAGTATCAATGGACATAAGGAAGGACACGAAAAGGTCAGTCTTTGAGGTACATCGTGGGGCATACGATTATTGTTTCCCAAAGTATTCATCGTCAAGTCTCTCATACGTTGAATCCAGTCATGAATTTCATGCAAATGCTGCAGATTGTCCTCTGTAAAAAAAAAAAAGAAAAAAAAAAAAAAAAAAAAAAGAAAAAAAATCGTAATTTCAGTAATTAGATACAGACCGATGAATTCTTATTAGTTAGATATGAAATTTGATCCAAAATATTTACCTAATACAGGATAGTTCTTAGCAAAACCAGGAGAATGAGGTGTGACACTAATAATGGGTACAAGAGGATTAGGCTGAGTTTGAATATTAGTACCAAGTGTAAGCAACGGATGTTGCTGTTGCTGCTCAGAATTCCCTCCAGACATGGTGATTGTTTTATTGGTATTATCTTCGGTATAACCAGTTTCTGTGACTATATTTCCATGTAGACTCAGGCCACCAAGATCTCCATTAATAGTAGGCACACGGTCACAGTCGGAATGCGATGAGCCAAGATAGTCCGTTATTACATCCTCTTCGCTATCCTCTCCGCTATTGGGACATTCATCTAAAAAAATATTGATATTGCTAATATACACTTGTAATTAGTTGAAAATTTATAATACGTATCTATTCCCATTGTTCTGTCTAACTTGTTCTAATTTATTTTCATTTATGCAATGCCCACCTTTTTGTAATTAAATTAGGTATATATATATATATATATATCAACAGATCTGAAGAAGAAGACAAAGAATCAAATGACATACAGGGTCGCACAATAAAGAGAATGAAAGTGACATGCATCGCCAAACGACGACACACTTTGCGAACCGTATCGCGGTAGAGAAAAACCGATATTAGAACGTCCTCGCACCTATTGACTGCGAGAAGAACAAACAGAAACGTCTACCGACAATCGAGCCAGTCTCCCGATCTTTGTGTAGCGCGACGATGACACTATGAACCATATTCAATAGAAATTAGGTCAAATTATTCCGCGCCAGGTACTATTCCTACTGCACCGATGTCACAAAAGAAAATTACATAGACGAATAATTCGATAAAAAAATCTTCCTTATCTTCATTAGGAAAAAAAAAAAATAAATAAATGTATAAATAAAAAAAAATAAAAGAGAACTAAATCAAAAATGAAAGAATGATACGATTACCTCGTTATAATATTACGTTAAGTATTGACGTATGTATGAAGTCGTAGTTCCATGATTGGTAAAACATCAAGTACTACACGAACGGTGACATCGAGAGATAAGGATTACGTGTGGAATGAAAAGAAAAATAAAATTCGTTCTATATTTGGAACCGCGGGAGCTCATCGATAAAGATCATCAATTCTTATGATATCTTATTTAACGGCAGGTATTTTAAATTTTTAGAGAAATGCACGTAGGAAGAAAGAATGAGAGGGAGAGGGAGGGGGGCGGATGAAACGTTTCTTAGTCACGTTTCCTATTAGCAATTTTTACCCTCGTAATTCTTTTTCACAATTTGTCGTAATTTATATCGTGAAATAATAAATACAATCCTCTTATCGACATAATAGAATAAATTATGTTATGTTTCGTTTACACACCGATTTAATTTATCGTAACTTATTGTCATTCTCGTAACCAACGATGGGCTGCATATAAGTAAGTAAGTAAGTAAGTACAAGACACGTTAGCACAGTACTCGAGCACTTCTTTTCCGGGTAGCAGGGGGTAGACAGACTGTTGCTCTTACCCGTAGCGCTGCTCACAAGCGCAAAGCGAATTGATCCGCCGTGCGCGCTACCCCACCTAGTAAAAGCACCGCCACCATTACTACCACCCCCCACCCCATTACCACCCGCCGACCTTCAGAACTTTTACCTCCGCCCACCAAATGAGACTCGTCTTTTTCCCTTCCTGTTCCTTCTCCAAAATCTACCCACACACGTGACACACACCTGACGTATACTCTAATACATATCTACGTATTTATGTATATATGTATGTCTCTACATATGTGTATGTCTATATATATATATATATATATATATTCATATAGATACATATTGACGTACGACTTCTCAAAATATTTATCAGTTCTTCCAGTATTTAAATGTAGTAGTTAAAAAATACTTTTTTTCCATGCTTTTAACCAAACTTGGCCCAGACCGTGATAATGACACTCTCACTCTCTCTCTCTCTCTCTTTCTCTCTCTCCCCTCTCTGTCTATCCGTTTTCTCTTCCTCTCATATTGCCAACTTGCCTCCTCCACATCCCTTCCCTAGCAACTCACCCTTCTTCTCTACCTTTTCATCTCCATCTCCACCTTCCCTACGTCGTCTTTTTTTTTGTCATCCTTTCAGTCCTCCGATTCACATCATACTTCACAATTTATAATCATTCTACAGGCTCCAATTTTTCTCCCCTCCCCTTCCTCTCTTATATATATTCTCTTTACACATTTATTTTAAACTCTTTGGCGCGCTATTATATACGATAGATATTTGATTCAAATTTTCGATATAAATGAAATCATCGATCAAACGACGATATATCCGTTAATCCATCGAATTTGTAATGTTGTCCAATAATCGTTTTATCATTGATTGAAACGTAATGAGAAGTATTAACGCTTCTTGTTATCTAGATAGAAGAATCATATGACGCTTTTAACAAATACATTATACGTTATCACAATCGCGCCATTGATTTTATATATCTTTTAATTGTTTAGATCATACAATTACAAAGGATACTTATATATCATAATGATTTGTTATATGTAATACGTTATATATATATATATATTAATTCGATATTTCCTTGAATAATTAAATTTTATAACTTCTCATTTGTAAACGATGTCTTCGTTGTACATGTAAATATTTGCGAGATAATTATTGGTCGAAATTTATTTCAGTATCACGTGATCTACGACCAATGAAATATCTACTTTTATATACGACCGTTTCACATATTGGAAGATTATTATTGTATCGCGTCGACCGTAGCGCTTTTACGTAAAAGTAGAGATTTATTTTCTTTTGAATAAGACAGATCGCGCGTGTAATTTGATTTCAAATCGTCTTGTTTCGATATGTCAAATATATTTTTACGATATATGTCGAGTGAGTATTGACTTTTTCTTAATCAACAAAATTTTGATTTGTTTCATTTAATATCAATATTTTATACTTATCTTTTATATCTCATAACTTCAATCACTTTTATATAAATTATAAATACCAGAATACATGTAATCTTTTTTTTTTTTTTTTTACATATGTTATATATTATAATATATACCATAACCATAAATAGAATTGAAAATGTTACATAGAGAATATTATGTTTCGTTAGTAGTAAAAAAATTTCTATATCTTTTTTACCTATTTTCTATTGTTATTTAATTAGATATAACAAATACACATATATATAGAGAGAGATATATATAGTGTTTAAAATAGTTCATATTTGTTTATAGAACTTACACTTTTAGTAAGATAAGTTACAAAAAGAAAAGGAATAAGAAGAAAAAAGGCATTATTTATACAAGCAAAAGTTATATTTTTCTTATCAGGTTAGTGCGATAAAAAAGTTTTGTTACTAACTGAAAGAGATATAATTTTATTACATAGGAAAAGCATGATTTAAAAGATTATAGTTAAATTACAATATAATATAAACTTACCAGACGAAAATGGAGCTAGTACCTCCTGCCGTTTCTCCATGTCTTTTTTTTTTTTTTCTTTTTTTTTCCTTGTCTAATTCTGACGATGATTTAAGAAATATTTAATTTCTTGACGCAATAATCTGAAATATTGTAAAAATCTTTAAATGTTATTCTACCAATTTTATATCATTGGAATAATATTAATCAAAGGATAATCATTTAAATTTGTTCTTGAAAGGGAAAATATGATTTTTGACTTTTGTATAGGAATTAACTTGATGTTATTAAAAATTGACATGGGCAAAGAGGAAAGCATTAATCGTACGTGCATTTATTTCATACATCGAAAGGGCCTACGTACACACTTTGTTACCAAAGGAAGCCGTATTGACAGTTGTACATAGTTTCACTTATATCTATAATAATAGCATCAAAAAATACGTACCGAAAATGTTATTGTTTTTATAAATCCATTAGTATCGAGTATACCTTATTTTGCCTACGTTCTTTATAAAATAACGAAATATTGTAACACAAAATTATTTCTTACATCGAAGGCACGTCGACCATTTTGTACTAGCTAAAGTATATACGGTCGGTAGACAATACAGTATAGCAAAGGATGGAGTAATAATCTGCCTGCATTGGCTGTAACGTTCAAAAATAGATAAAGGAAAGATAATTCACGCGTATGCTTTTCCAGCATTTTAAGTAGAAAATATGGAGATGGCGTATAGATCTAAAAATAGCGATTCATTTTCCATTAGTTGCTTTATCATTATATAAAAAGAAAATAAACGAATTAGAGTAGAACGATTTTCAAAATAAAATATTTAGATGATAGATATATTAAAAAATGATTGGTCAGCTTTAGACGGTATGCTTTATTAATTGTCCAATCTGTATGAACTTTTAATAAGAAACGTGTACGTAAAGTGAATATAAATGTTGGTAATAAAAATAACCAAGTACAGTCTAGTTATTTTAGAAAACTATAAGTGGCAATGGAATGTATAAAATTTTAAGAATGAAAGGTGTCAATGTGGAGAACTGTCAGAAGTGTCGAATGACGTTATTTGATTACAAATAGGAATAAAGTATACTCACATATATTTATATATGTATATATATATATACATATGAATGTACATATTTATGTGATAAGAGGATCATATTATTATTTATTATGGTATATCAAAAGACGAAATAATGAAGATGATACAATCGTTATACGTAGTATTACATATATGAGTGTATTAAAGTTATATGGATAACCTGCCTACCTATTACAATCATTATCTCATCGATTTCTGATTAATTACATATCATGTTTAAGAAATGTTTTCTGCGTTTTTAATGGTATTATGTGTATTTTACTATGAAAGCAAATAATGGAGGTTTCCGAGACGCGAAACCTCGTTAGAGATTTAGATTTGACCCTTCAACCCCGTATCGCACCACGATATAAAACTTGGCTACCCTTTGCTACACAGCAGGTAATTTATTCTATATACTGTATGTCATTTTTTTTTTTTTTTTTTTTTTCGTTGACAATACATTATATTTTATAATTTGTAATCGATTAATTCAATGTATACAAATTTATATACGTGTATACATTTTGAATAATATGATTTGGTGTTCCTTATAAACAATATCTTTTCCTGCATGAAATATATGTTTTAGTTGAGACTTAGAAGTTTAATCCAAATAATTGGATATAAATTGAGGACAAATGTAAATACCGAGATTTGTTGGTTTTATTACACTTTGCATAGAACAACTATGTCATCTCCAATATATACAAGCGAATTAATAGATAATGCGAATCCTAGATGGTCTAGTCTGGAAGTCCCTACTTTACATGCCACAGGTTACTCATCTGCCAGTGGTGAGCTTAACAATCTGTTAGTACTCATAATCGCAGTTTTGTATTAAAAATGAGATAATTGATTGTAATTTTTATCAATGGTATAGTCAGATTTTTATTTAATTTATTTTGATTCTATGAAATAAAATAGATAATAAATATTATACATATACATATATATATGTATATATCTTTTTTACAAATAGAAATAATTCTAAGGCTATGGAAAAGAACAGCTGTCGATAATAATACATCTGACGTTACTGTGTTCACATGGGGTATTTCTTTCACTGGCCTGGCATATATTGGTCCTAAATTACCCAACAACTTGGAAATAATTCTAAAAGAAAATTCTATAATTTTTTACTTTAATGGTGGATTTTTTACACCTGCATATTGTTTTATAACAACACCAGAGTTGAAAAGATATCTCCGTATAAATGTTAATGCAAACGAAGTAAAGGATAGCTATACTGTAAATAAATTGACTAGTCTGAGAAGCAAGATGCAAGCACTTAAACAACAGACCAATTCAGTGATAGCTTTAAGAATGCGCATTGCCTCTGGTGATAATTTTCAAACGCCAAAATATCCTCAATCTTCTCTAAACCGATTATTTCAACCTCGTACGGTTAATAGGGAAAAAAAAGCAGAAATACTTAAAATACGTAAGGAGTTAGAAATGGCCAAATTTAGAACAAAACTATTAGAACAAGAAAGGGCAAGAAAAATGGGAGAATTAAGGGTATTAAACCAATTGCATGCAACTATTGCAGAAGAAAATCAAGATCATGGTATATATTGAATATATTTTATTTATGAGTTGATACGTAAAAATTTAATTTCTTATTAATGTAATTTTTTAATATAAATTAAGATAATCTACAATTCTCTTGTATACAGGTTCTGATTTGATGGAAAGATATAGAGAACTCAACAAAGATATTGAAAGATTGCACGAATGGCGTCAAAGTCATGTAGATACAAGAGAAACTTACATTCAAATGAGCAGCCAACTGGCTCATCGTCGGCGTCAGTTAATTTCGGAATTAAGCTTAATTTATCCTGTTAAACAGGTATAATAATTTAAACAGTTAATATATAATTTTTAAATTTATATATTTCACATTATTAATAGCTTAATTAATTTCGAATATTATATTATATAGGATAGCAATGGAAAATTCACAATACATGACATACATTTACCAGATAGTGAAGATTTGGAATTGTCAAATGATACACAAGTAGCTGTGGCATTGGGTTTTGTGACACACACAACACAAATGATCGCAAATTTTCTCAATATACCCACCAGATATCCTGTTATACATTACGGTTCTCGTAGTAAAGTTATTGATCACATTATAGAAAGCCTTCCTGATAATGATAGGCAGTAAGCATTATCAATATTTTTCTTTATGAATCCTTAATAAATAGAATATTCTATAAAAAATATTATTTTTTATAGATTTCCATTATTTGCCAGAGGTAAAGATAGATTACAATTTCACTATGGTGTTTATTTATTAAATAAAAACATAGCACAATTACGCTGGTATTGTGGTCTTCCTACTACTGATTTAAGAGCAACATTATCAAATTTAGCAACCTTATTAAAAATGAAGCCAAACCAATCACAGTAAGTATATTTGCGTTAGTTCATGTATTGTGCCAAATCTTTTAATATATTTTAAAAAGATAATAATCTTTTACAGTTTGGACAATTCAAAAAGAACATTTTCTACTTCATCATTAGATACAGAAGTAGGTAACGGTAAACAGAATGTTCCTCTTACACCACCAATACAGAAAATTATTTTTGAAAAATGCCATAGATCGTCGCGGTCAATGGGCCAATTAAAATCAATAAAATCCTCCCTGGGATCTTCTTTAGATCAAGGTCTAGATAAACCTGTACAGCCTCTTGTTTTAGGTAGTCAATCGAAACGAATTTGCAAATCGGAAGAAAGTGCCATAGATGATAGAACATTAATGTTAGCTAGAAACAGATCTGGCAATAGCAGTAATGAAACATTAAATTGTACCACTCTGACTAATACTATCAGTGCAAATGTAAGTGACGATTTTCTTCAAAATAATGATAATGTTACAATCGACAGTAATATTGAAATAACAATACCTACATCTGTTTCTAAGTCAGCAAATGTTACTGATAGTTTAGAAGGTTCTGTCAGTATTAGGGATAGGAGTTCAAATTCTATAAGTAGCTGTGAAATGGCCTTAAGCAATAGCCAAAATGATGGAGATGAAAGCCCAAATGATAAAAATACGATCAAAAAAGGGGAGAATGAACAAAATATTTCTTCAAATCATGACAATGCAAAAAACATTGGAGATAGCGCAAAGAATACATTGAAAAACGGAGAACATACGGATATGTTACATTTAGAAAATAATATTTCGGAAGATTATTGTACACATTATTATGCCCAAAATGATCATAATTGTGATGTTTTGGAACAATCTCCTTTCATGATTAGTTCATGTAAAGAACGTATTGCTAAATCCTGTTTATCTCTAGATGATATAATAGGATGTACTTATGATGAAGCTGAAAAGAAAGAAAGAACAAATTCGATTTGTAGCTATACAGAAAAATGTCACTTAGCTAATAAAAAAACATTAGATAAACAATTTTCTTCTCAACTAAGGTAAGATTCATTAAATGCAAATTTTTAAAAACAACACATTTTTAAACGTAACAATATCACAGAAGAATATTATTATATCTTTACTCACTATAGGCCAAATGAAGAAGTAGAGCAACAAATTGAAAAATGGTCAGAAGAAAATGATGAAGACATCTGTATTAAATATAATGCAATGGTAATTGTCAATAACATTTGTTTATCTTTATATATATATATATATATATATATATATATATATATATATATATATATAGATAATATATAAGATATAGTATATATATGTTTATATATATCTTATCTTAACATACACAATTATTGTATTTATTATTTTCAGCATAAAGATTCCATAGTAGCAACACAAAAATGTGACAATACTATTACTGAATACAACTATATGCTTGAAGAAAAAGATAAGCAATGTGACTTTCAAGCATCAAGCGATTATATAGATATTATTAGACGCAGTTCAGAAGATGTTTATGCACGTACTGAAGCCTTAGCTAATAAGAAAACTAGCTTCAAAGTTATGAAACCACGGCTGTAATATTTATTAATTCAAATATAAAGTTATTGTATATGCGAGTAAATCTTGTAAAAAAATTCGAAAGAGTTATTTAGTACATATAAAATGTGTTAGGATCGAAGTATGCAACTTTGATCAAGTATATCTTTATTATTGTTGCAGAAAGAAAATAGTAAAAGAGAGGAGGGGGGTTGCATTGTTTTATAAATATTATTTTCTTAAAACTGTAATCGCCGTACACATTCGAATACAACTTTATATCATAAAATGATAATATAATCGTAGTACTTTTTCATAGAAGTTGCATAATTATAATACATTAAAAATCGTAGAAAAAAAATCATGCGATTCTATTAATAATAACTTGATAGTTTTTTCTATCTTTAATAATGTTCTATAGCTTGTTGAATTACACAACTCATTCTGTATATATCTATATAGTATTTGTGATTTATATTTTATTTATTATCTCTTCAATAATTAATATTTTATGAAGCAGATGATATTATGTATATTTCTAAAAAAATTTCAAATTGTTTTTCTGAGCTTCTCAGCTATGTTGGGTTTCTCCTTATAATATAAAGAATAATATATAAAAATGTAGATTTTTGATTTTAAGATTATTTAAAGATTGGATAAACTGTATAAGAGGACCAACCAAAGTTCTGAAGCATTTACCGAATGTGATCATAATTTATTAGATAAATATTACATTTATACTTGGATTTATTAAGATGATTAATGAAATTTTTTATTTAATCTTTCTTAATTAAGATGATACGTTATAAATAAAACGTACATGTTTCTTTTCAAGTTTTAAATGACAATTAAATGTTACAAATATGCCTATAGTTTTTTTTTTTTTTTTTTTTTTATTTTTTTTTTTTTTTTTTTTTTTTTATATATATATATATATATATATATATATATATTTAACACAAATATTGCAATATAAGAAAAATACAAAATTAAAGCAAGATTGTACACATATCCATGACTTATTATTTACATTACAATTCACGTTTCTGAGATATCTTAAAATATAATAGTATTATACTTTATGTTGTGTTCTACTTGTATTTTCAAAAATACACTTTGCTTCTAATAATTTCATAACATAATTACATTTATTGTAAATTGTATTTTAAAAAAGATTATTTCTTCTATGTTTTAATCTATATCAGTGAAAAAATTTTTTTAATATTGTTGAAGACTTTTATTTGTAACATTCTGTTTGTTTTTCAGCTACTTAAGTTTAGTTGGCTACACCATACAGAATATTATAATATTCTGTTGGTAATATCTTGTATATCTCATGCATATTAACAAATGCAGTAATAATGCAAAAATTCACCAAATTATAAATAAACATTTTTTAAAAGAATAGTGATAATAAAAATACATACCACTATATCTATTACAGTACTAATTTATATACAAAAATAAACTTTGAATGCCCAAATCGTTTACAGTAAAAAGATGTGAATCAGATGAATCATTTATTTTGCAGTCTCTTTGGCAGCTATCATTTTTTCGCTTACTTCCCATAACTGAAGTGCTATTTTAGGATCTAATTCCTTTTCAGAAACATAAAGCTCACAATTTCGATAAATATGTCCACTTTCATCGGCTAAGGAAGGTTCAATGGCACAATGTAGCACAGTTTGTGCACCCTATAACAAAATTTATGTAATTGACAAATTTAATTAAGAAAATATAACAAGTATAACTTTATCAATAATCACACTTATTAAAGTACTATGTTACCTGGTTTGCAGTTCTTAGAAATAATAAAGCAATTGGAGAGAATAAAATATAATGAAAACGACTTCGTTTGACATTTCTAAACAATCCTGTATAAGCAAATCCAGGACAAACCATATAAACATTCACATTGTAATCTTTCATTCTCTTTGCAAGTTCCATGCCGAAATATGCATTTGCTAATTTTGAGTTACAATAACCTGGATTCATACGTCCTTTAGTCGTTATACCCTTTTCACCATTTAAATTTGAAAAATCAATAACACCTGATTCTAGGAGTTTAGATGTTACAATAACAACTCTGTAATCAAAAATATATAAGATACAGATCGTACAGTATAAATTATTATTTTACTCAAATTGATTTATAACTAACCTGCTAGGTGCATTTTCTTTAAGACGGTCTATAAGTAAATTGGTTAATAAAAAATGTCCAAGATGATTGACACCAAAGTGAATTTCAAATCCATCTTCGGTAATTGCATGGTCCTTGAGTGGTGTATATATGCCAGCATTATTAATTAATACATGAATTTCAGGAAAATTCTTTAATACTTGAGCTGCAAATTCTCTGATGGATGAAAGTGATGCGAGATCTAATTCCATTGGAATCTATAAAATTGTAAATACAATTATAAATGACATAATGTTTAAAGATAAAAGAAATGAATGTAATAAAATTAAACAAAAATCATTTATACTAAGATAGAGATACATTGCTTAAAAATCTAGAATAAATAATTATATAAATCCATAAACTTTGAGTAAACTTACCAGTTCGCCGTTAGAAGTTTGATGACGAATTTCAGAAATAACATTTTTGGCATTTTGCATATTTCGACAAGCCATAATGACTGTAGCTTTTCGTGTTGCTAATTCTTTGACTGTTTCTTTACCAATACCAGAATTAGCTCCTGTTACAATAAAAACTCGACCTTGTAAGCTACTCGTATTTTTACATCTTCCCCAAGTACATTCACGGCATTTTCGAAGAAATCCAATTAATAACACAACAGGTAAAACAAAATAGCACCACGAAGATACCATATTTGTTTTTAAAAAATTTATTAAGTCAATTTTATCACAGTTAGCATCTGCAAATGAAAAAAATTTCGATGTTACATCAAGGAGGTATCCTTTTAATATGTGTACATATATTTATGCTAATTAAATCACTTGGATTATATATATACATATATATATGTATATATATATATTATATTATATATATATATATATATATATATACATGTGATATAATTATATAGAATATGTTTATATAGAATATAAACAATTATTTATATAAATAATTGTTTCTTAGTTAACCTAACTTTATCCACATATATATTTATCTATGGAAGAATTTATGAAAATAATGCGGTAAAGTAAGAATGTAAATCTCTGATAAAAATATTCTAAAGGAATTTTTCTTAACTATTATTCTATATAATAATTATCACGAAGGAATATTTTTTTCTACATACACAAATTGTAACTTTTTTATATTATCATCTCTTACCGCTTCTCACCACTCCTCAATGACCATTGATGTAATTCAAATTTATGGCAAGGGGTTATGTCTCTCTTTTTTTTTTTTTTATAAAAATAATATCATACGATTTAAAAGATCGAAAGAATATGTATATTATTATTTATACATATCTATTAGTAACAAATAATAATATTTTGTCTGTAAAAAAAAAAGATGCCGATAAAAACGAATGTTTATAATTAACAAAATAAAAATATTTAATTTCATTATAAATTATACTTTTAACGAATAGATTCTTGCATATCAATTTTAAGTACATTTTAAAAATTAGATATACCATTTTATAAAACTGTGAAATATATATTTTGAATTTTAAATAGTTTCTTTATGTGTCGATTGGTCAGTTATCAAATCCTTCTCATGCATTCGTTGCGTGTATGTAACTAGAATGAACCTATAAAACAACCTTTAAATATGAAATAATTAAAGAAGTAATTAATAAAGTATTCATAGTATATTTTTGGAACTTATATATTATATACATAGACCTTTGTACCATCGTACATATTTCTCATTTTTATTATTTGTATTATTATTATAAATTTTAATATAATTAATAAAAATGTTTAGGTCTGTTTTTAATAAGCCCGTATTTAATATTACAAAAAAACGTAAGAAATTAAAAGCTTTTAAAGATACAATTGTATAGTTAACATGTTTTTGTAATTGTGTAAACAAATTATTTTAATTTGTTAATGTATTCACAAAGTATTATAAGAAATACCTACAGTATTGAAATAATGTATAATTTGTATATATACTGTTATTTTCTTTTCTAGATTTCGGAACTGGTCTTGTTTCGAAAAATAATACAATGAACTCATTTAAATATGAAACTTTATCTGTATCAATGCCAAAACCATTTGTTTGCATGGTACAATTAAATAGACCTGAGAAACGAAATGCTATGAATGGTAAAATGTGGGAGTATGTAATTATTTATATCTATTATCTATTGTATTTTTTAAATATTACATTTATTTATATATTTCTCTCTATAGAGAAATTAAACAATGCTTTGATGATTTATCAATAGAGCCAGACTGCAGAGTTATTATTTTATCAGCCATTGGGAAAATGTTTTGCGTTGGTACTCTATCATTTTTTGCTATTAAATAAATAAAAAATTTTTTGATTTTCATATATATAAAATTATTATTTGATATAGGTTTAGATTTACAAGATAATATAAATATTTATCAAAAATTATCAGAACATGAAGATGTTGCACGAAAATGTAAAGTTTTGGAGTTTATGATAAAGAAATATCAAGATTCTATCAGTTCTATAGAAAAGGTATTTTACACATATTATAATATTTATTGTATTTGTCAAATTAACTATATTTTTTTATATTTATTAGTGTGCAAAGCCAGTGATTGCATCTGTACATAGCGCTTGCATAGGTTCAGGAGTAGATATGATTTGTGCTGCTGATATACGTTATTGTTCCTCAGATGCATGGTTTCAAATAAAAGAAGTTGATATCGGAATGGCAGCTGATGTTGGTACTTTGCAAAGATTTCCAAAAATAATTGGTTCAGACAGTTTAGTTAGAGAACTTGTTTACACAGCAAGAAAGTTTTCAGCAACTGAAGCATTGCAGTGTGGTTTTGTCAGTTCTGTATTTGATAGTCAAGAAAGGTAATAAATTATTTAAAATATATTTTCAAGTTATATAATAATAATCCATTTATTTTTATATAGTTTGTTGAATAAGTCGATTGAAGTTGGTGAAAAAATTGCAAATAAAAGTCCTGTTGCAGTACAAAGTTCCAAATTAAGTTTGGTATATTCAAGGGATCATTCTGTTCAAGAAGGTCTCGAACATATTGTAAGTTTTTTATTATTCCACCTGAAAGTAAATAACACACATATTATATAATGTTTATTAAATAGATAAATTTATAATCATATTGTGATTAACTTGACATTTGTTTTAATAGGCTATGCATAATAAAACTATGTTACAAAGTGAAGATTTCGTAAATGCAGTAACTGCACAGGCAACACGAAGTGATCCACCTGTCTTTGCAAAACTATAAAACTTCTGTATTATATACTTCAAACAGTTTGATTTATTAATGTCTGTGAAGGAAAAAGCTCAATTATTATCAAATATTTTATATAAAATATATTAGATACGTTTTTATTTTGATTATACCTTTATATTGATATGAAATATTTTATAAGGCACTATTAAAGTATATTTATTAATATTAATAAATTTTATTTTTTATATTTATTACTCCAACAAAAATTTAATTTGTATTGATATAAAATTATTATGAGATTTTTAAAGGATTTCAAATGTAAAATTAAGTTCTATCATTTATTAAATAATACTGTTAAATATTAAGTTCTTTTTCTTCAGCTTCCATAAGAAGACTTTCTAATCTACGTTTTTTTGGCATAGATGCTAATTTATCTATTTCCATTTGATGAAGAATTGAATGTACATTTGCATTTTTTGGCATTTTTACCTATAAGTGGTTTAAATTCTTAATATATGTATTGAAGAGATATATCTTCAGGTATTACATTTAAATCATATATCTTTCGTTGATATAAATATGACAATTATTTGATTGCGATTGGTAAAGAAAATCTCAAAACTTATAAAATGAAAATAATCATACATACAATCAATAAATTGATATAATATTCATAATGAATTTTTTTTGTTGCCGGATCACAAGCAATTGCCATCATATCAGCCACTTCATCTTTAGTAAAAGGCTCTCCCATTTCCATTAGAGCTTTTTCTAGATCATCTTTCATAATATAACCACGATTATCGGGATCCAGTAATTGAAATGCTTTTAATAGATCTTCAGGTTCTGCAGGTTTAAATCTAAGTAAAATAAAGAAAAAAGTGTCTGTAAAAAAAATTATTAATTTTATAATTCCTTTATAATTAAATAACTACTAACTTGCGTTCACTAATTGCTTTGTGCATATATTCTACATATTTGTTCAATGGTACACAATTATTTACTACATCTTCCACTTGAACTTGTATTTCTTGTAATTCTGCTTCTGTAACAACACATCCTATGAAAAAATAGGATGATTAATGTAATCGATAATATTTGTTATTTTTATATACATATAAATTTTATATTAGTTATTTACCTAATGCTCTTATAATAGTACCCAAATCTCTAACATCCACCTCATTATTTCTTGCATTATCAAATACATCAAAAGCTTCACACAGCCTTTTTTCCAGCAATGTTGGCTCATCAACCACTATATAAAATGTGATGAAAATCATTTTTATGTTCACAAAAAATATAAATTTCAAATATTTTTTATAAATTAATTTATTAGTATTTAACTGAAATGTAGAAGTAAAAAAAATACTTACTATTTCGTTTAAAGTCTACAAACTATATAACTATCTACTCTTTTATGTGCAAACATATAATATAGCGTTGTTTGATCAATACTCGTATTTGGTTCATAAAATATTTACATTATATATCATATACGCACACTATTTATTAATATAAAAATAAAGTAATTATATATATATATATATATAATCTTATACTCATCTAAATATAAATATTTATATAAATCTACGTACATTTTAAACTTTCTCTTTTTTCATTAATGTTTTTTTGCAAAGATAATCGATCTACTGATTCAATCTGATTTTCTGAATTAAACATATTGCCGGTTGAGATCAGTTATGTAGAATGGATTTATATGAAATGTAAAAGAGTGTTACAATATAAAAATATAAATTCATTATATTTTATGACAAAACATGCTTATCTATTAGAAAAAAAAATTTATCATGTAAAACAATTGCTACATTCATAAACATTTAGTTTTACTAATATACATTATAATATATACATGAGAGCAATATGATTATTAACAAATGTATTAAATTTATTCAGTATCTGAAATTCACTTTCCATTTTCATTTAGTTCGCATTTATTTAAAAACTGGTAAAAATATGAAAAATAGTTCTGAATAGTATTAAATTTATATATATATATATATATATATATATATATATATATATATTCATATATATATATATGAAACAGTTGTTTTAAAAATGTGCTGTTTGTCGATCAATTTCTGTAATATCTTCTATTATTTCTTGAACTCGCGTTCCAATTTTTTTGGCTACATCCATTTTTTCATTATTAGGTAAATAGAGATAACTCCAAACCAAATCTCCATCTATAATGCCTCTAGCTGGATTGCCTTGTGTTCTTACATAACTTTTATACGTTCTGAAATTGTTGAAAAATTATAATTATTTATGATACATATATAATCAATATATAACTAGAGTAAATTCATTATAATCATTATTTAATGGCTTACCGGTATGCTTTGGGATTAAGCCCTGCAATGTGACATATATGTGTAACTAATACATTTTGTAGCATAAGTAATCTACGATATGTTTTTTCTGGAACTGGAAGAATGTAACCAAGACTACCATCCAAAGATGCTAAAAGTTAATGTGTATTATTTTTTTATTCGTATTTAAAAAAAAAAATTTTTGAAAAATCAACAAACTCACCATACATGGTAACATGCCTTTTATCTGCTCCAGAAAAATATTTTTTTTCATTTGCTGGATCAGTAATTCTACATTTAATTCGAAAGAATGTATTTACTTTTTGTCCTAAATGAAAGTCAGCTTTTCTAATCAATTTTTGACCACCAAGACTTTCTCTTGACTCCGGTTGATACATAAATAAAGCTATATTGCTTTCTCCATCAGCTACTAGAAAGCCCAAATTATTATTGTCAATTAAATATTCTATCGTATAGACTTCTGCTGGGCGGAAATCCTAAAATAAAATATAATTTAATATTTTCTCATATAGAGTAATTTATCCATATCAATTCTCTAATACTATTATACGAACTTACCCTACTAACAAGGGAAAGTGTTCTATATTCTTCTTGGAATCTTAACAAACTAATTGATTTGTACACATCAGCCACTAAAATTAAACTTTTAATGCTTAACATTTGATGTATATAAATTTGTGTGTCTATAAAAGCAACGCCTACTAGATCGTTATCTTTTAATTGCCAAATGTAGATCTGAAAAATTTATATCATTTCGTTTTAAAATATTATATATATTGAATAAATTAAATTTTTATGTAATTAGTTTTATAACAATGAAACCTTTTGTCCAACTGCTGAAACGAGAAATCCTGATACTTGAGTAATAGCTGTAATAGGACCTTTCTGTTCCTTTGCATAAATCTGTTTAAATCTATTCTTTGTTAATGGTTGTCCAGGTTCTGGTACTACTTCAATAATGTCAAATATAAGAATCTACATAATATAATATAATATTATATTTAAATATCATATAATATAAAGTATTATATTTAAAATATCAATAAAACTTATTATTATATTTAAATTATCACTTACACGTCCTCTACTTGTAATATCTTCTCCGTAATTGTAGTTTGTTCCTAGTACAATGTAACCCTTTAATCCAGATCTTGTTCCCTCGTATGCCAGAGACACATTTTTTAAACATGTCACATGTTCCCATTGATCTAATTCGATTCTAGTGTTTGGTATAGTTTCCCAAGAAACTGGAGAAAATAAAACAATACTAAACAATTCTTGTGATGGAAAAATAAATCTATCTGGTCTTTCTTCTTCTGTGAATTCCTATAAATAAATGAATATAATATAAGTAGATGATAGCTATATCTGATAATATTCTATACATATATATGTGAAGGACTTGTTTATTATTTTATATTACCTTATCTTCGCCATTAAATCTGTAATAACTTTTAAGTGGTTCAGCTGTACTTGTTATAACACAATAAGTTTTACTCTCAAGATGATATGTCACAAAGTGTGGTGTACATCGCAAAGGTACTTTTCTCACAGGCCATGGTGCATCATATGATAAATGTGTTGGTAGAACGCATATCCTTAATTCTTCCTAATATAACATGTATATCTATATATTTTTCAATTTTTATATTAAAAAAAAAAAAAAAAAAAAAAAAAAACGTATAAAAATATATATATAAAAAAATAAAAAAGTAAAAAAAAGAATATAAAAAAAGAAATAAAAAAGAAAAAATGAATATTACATTACATTAAAATAGTTTACCTTTCTGTTAAAATACAAAAAACCTTGAGGACAATTAATGTTATTAAATGGTGCAAAAGAAGTAACAGAACCATCTATGCCCATTGGATGTGTTCTTAGCTCTCCACGTCCAGTAAGAAATATCCAATGTGCATAATCACCACAAATGAATACACCATTATATCCAGCAATGTTGCTAAAATATCGCATCATAGAAATTCGTGTTTCGTTCATATTGGGCATATCTTCTTCTTTAGGTTTTGGCCTTTTAGATTTATAAATAAAATTATTCATATAGTATATAATAAAATTATTTAAAGTAAATGTTATAAATAGTTATGTACCTTAAATGGCCTGGTATAATACCATGATCTAATTTTTTGAAACGTAATTTTAAGTGACCTTTGGGATATTTATAAGCTTGATAAATTTGCAATTCAGAATCTAAGCGTACTAAAAGCATTGGCCTGTTTCCATGGTGGCCTAAAGCAACCATCAAAATTTCACGAACCTGTAAAATAATTATATTAATAATGTATAAACTTATTATATTGAATGTAATTGAAAATAATGTATATAATAAAAGTATGCACCTGATTTTCAGGATTAGGAATTTCATTAACAGGATTAGTTTGCAATGTTGTAGATTCCATACTATCATGTAAAACATATTGCCCATAACCAAAATTACGAATAAGATAGGACAAACGTAAATCTGGCAAAGAATAAATTTCTAAGGTTCCACTATCTCTATATACTAGTAACCAATATGTAGGTTTAATTTCTTGTAAATGTTTTTGCCACCTATACATAATTATATCATTATGATAATAACACAATTGATGATAAAAAAAAAATGGTATATAACATTACTTAATAATAATAAAGATGTTTACCATGGTGCTTTTTTAATTGTTCCATCAATGTTTTTAGTATGAGGTGGTACAGGCATTTGAAAAGCTGGTGCATCACCATATAATAAGTCATCCTCATTATCAATATTACTGACAATAGGTGGTTCCTCTACATTGTGTTCTTCTTCTGGTATATCATCTTCCGAATTTTCAGGTAGTTGTGTTGTGAAAATTCCACTTACATCTCTATATGCACAGAGTGCTTCTATTTGAGGACGCTAAAAATTTAATAAAAATAATTAGTTTATAATTTTTATATATATGTATGTATTTATTTATAAATATATACTTACAAATAGTAAATTTGCAGCTTGTGCGTGTAATCTTGCTGTACCTCTTCCTTCTCTAAGTGTAAGTAGCATAACTTGACCATCCTCTGAAAGTATAGTTACATATGGATCTGCACAACTAGCATGTACTATGGGACAACCAAGATCTATGGGCATATGTTGTATCTGTAATTGTCAAGAGAGAATCGTTTAAAAAAACGAAAAATAATACACAAAAATATGGAAAATATTGTATAAAAAGATTGTGCATACTTGTTCAATTCCTTGTAAAAGACGAATACCCATTTGGGTAACTTGTACTATGTATCTGTTGGCACCAAGATTTCCTGCATAAACTGTACTTCCCTGAGTACTGAATCCACTCTGATCAACTTCGTTGATTTCTTGACCAGTTTGTAGAATCTATAAATTTATTATATAAGATTTGTAAAAGATATAATTTTTTAATATGAAACAATGTATTTTGAGCTATGTACCATGGTTGAATCTTCTTGACTTAATATTAGAAAAGCATGAGAACCCTCTGACTCTGCTTTTGTCTGATCATCATTATTTAGATTACCAATAACAGTCCACATATCTTCACATCCAGGTAATTCGAATGTTGTGACTACCTGAG
The DNA here is from genome assembly GCF_050613455.1 of Vespa mandarinia. Lineage (NCBI taxonomy): Eukaryota > Metazoa > Arthropoda > Insecta > Hymenoptera > Vespidae > Vespa > Vespa mandarinia. The sequence goes on along the minus strand of NC_140815.1, from coordinate 8,208,228 downwards.
GACGAATTGATCTTTGAAGAACACAAAGAGCACCATTTTTGCCATAACCAGATGTTGTAACTAATTCAACATCAGGATCTTGATTATGAGAAAATTCTTCAGATAAAAATGCTGGTTCTCCCATAGATATATTTCCACATGGTCCTATATTTAATAAGCTATCGCATACCTTATAAATGTAGAAGAAAAAAAAATGATTAAAATAATGATTAAAATAAAGATAAATCAATTATTATTTCATTAAGTTAATATATACCTCAAATATATAAGAGGTTATTTGAATAGATGTATGTGTTTCACTTCCATATACTTCTAATTCTTCTGGATCCTTGATATCTAACACATCAGATGCCATCCAATCGCCTAAGAAATCTTGTTTAATTTTCTTTGCTGGAGTTTCATCACTTTCATTATCTTCGACCATGATTTCATTATCATTCAGATTTTGTTCATTTTCTGGTTCTTTTTCAGTGAATCTTAGTAATAATGAGTTTCCAAGGCGTGAGCCAAGAAAAAGATAGTTATCTTCACACATACATACCTAACAGTTACAATTAAATTAGGTGTATGTTTTATATAAATGTGAGATATCTCATTAGAAATATTACTTACACATGATGTTAGAACACTAGCAGCTGCTTTATCAAAATGAAAACCACGTACTGAACGCATACTGTCTGCAAATAACGACAGTACATATAGTTCACCACTTTTTAGAGAAATAACTAAACGATCTGGAGATATAAATGCAACTTGAGCACCTTCCAAACTCATTTTAACTCCTTCTTGTGGTTCTAAATAGACAAAAAAATTTATATATTCAATAAGAATTATTGAAGTACTTATTATTATTATGTTAAATAAATATGTTTTTAAATTTATTGAGTTGTTTAAAAAAAAATTTTACTCACTTAAAGGAAAATTTGTACTTGTATCTGCTAAACTATTAAGAGATACTCCATATGGTGGAATACTTTGGTTTAAATAAATTAGAGAATTCACTGCCATTATTAATGTTCCACCAAGAGGTTTTTTTACTGGTACTGCTTGATAACAATCAAATGGTAAATTAGAGACAGACCATATAATAGGATGAACTCTTTGTTGAATATTTAATGATATGGCTACCATTGCGCAAGTATCTTGTCTTACTGCAATACGCCTGTAAATAAATATTTCATGATATTATTTAAGATTACTATATGTTACACTCATGCAATAGCGAAAACATAATTAAAATTACAATACTATATTCTTACCCTGAGAAAGTTCTTACAGGTTCATAAAGAATCAATAAAGTTGGTTCATAATATCCATGTAAAAATTGCAAATCTATAATATTGTCCATTTTCTCTTCTAGACTTTTTAATACTATCATGTATGATGATAATATAGGTGTTTTATTAGATGTAGTTAATTTTGCTGTATCTAGCAGATCTCCATCATCAAGACTTGGATCCTTACGGAATGGTAATACTACTAATTTACGTCCATATATTAACATAATTGCACAACGTCCCTCAGGATCTACTCTGACAATTGGTATGTGGTGATGATTTGTCCATCCATCCTAATAAATAATTTTTCACTTAAATTCTAATGATAAATCATCTATAATTAGATATAATAAATACATGAAAATGTAATAATTAATATGGAAAAAATTAAGAACTTTTTCTATTAAAAAAATTATATTATTATGTATTGTTTTTTATATTTATATATATATATATATTACTGATAATTAGGGTGACCAGACATCCTGTTTTTATAGTACAAGTTCCATATTTCAGCATTTTGTCCTGGTGTATTAATTCTAAAAAATATTTGAATTATTAATTGTTGGAAATTTCGTTATTAAAAAAAAAAAGAAAATATTTACATATGTTCTACATTATTTTGACTAATTTTTCAAACTATTATATTTCTTGATTTATATGTGGTCACCCTACTAATAGTAAAATGACAATACAATGATAGCAAAATAAATTTGTTTTATTAATTTCAACCTAATTTTTTCGTTCTTTATTTTAGAATAATCAAATATCAAATTATTGTATTACCCGTATTTCTTCTTCTTCAAAATAATGTAAAGATACTGTTCTAAGATCATGAGCTTCTTGATCATATTCAACAACAGATAACTTTGCATCACGAAAACTTAACAAGAGAGAATCTCGTTGAGATCCAATTAAATGTACTGCTTGCATCGACATTACATTCCCGTGCAAAGTATATTGAGCTAAACATTCTAGCTTCATTTTTGGTGGACGTAATTCTGTTAAAACAAGATGCATAATAACAAAAAATATTTATTGAGAATTTTGTAACTTTATGTAATAGTAAAAAAAAAAATTGTATATACCTGTGTATTTCTCTCTTTTTGTTATATCTACGTCAGGAATTAAACGAAATACTCTTATAATATTTGCACCAGCTACTACAAGACATTTTTCAGACCGATTAAAAAAATAACATGTGATAGCATGTTCTACTCCTGTTGCAGGATGAGTGCTTTTACATATTGAATACATTTTATTAAATATTTTCAATTAAATATTATAATTATAAAGATCAATAAATATATAAGCATACAATTATCAAATTAGTTTAAATTCATATAAAAGACCGCATAAAAAACAATTCAAAGCATCACTCATAGACATATTAATACATTTTAACGTCTACCGGTATATTCAGATAAATTCATGTTGGTCACAATCGCTACTAGTTACACACTCTGGTGGTCAAATTTGTAATTCTATGTAGAATAATTTTCAATTGTTTCTTTATATCGCTTTAATATTTTTATATTACTATAACATTTTTATGTCACTTTAAATAAGATTATCTTTATTTTCAATATATTCTTTAATTCTGATTATTTTTTGACAATATAATACATTAATAATTTCAGTACATATAATACTTTTCCGAATGAACATCCATAACCTCTTGTAATCTATAAATAATTCAATATAAAAAGTTTCTTTTTTATAATCATTATACATTTGATTAAATTATAAGGAGTATAATATAAATGATTAATAATGTTTAAGGTTATTCATGATTCATCCTGATTTATATAATGAATTATGCCAACAATGGAGTAAAGACATAAGTTTTAAACAACATTAATGAAAAATGTCTTATTTAAAAAAAAAAAAAGAAAAAAAAGATTTAAGCAAGAACATAGATTTCTTGAATTTTTGAAAAAGCTTTAGGAAGGTAGAACTATCAGCATTAATTATTACTACTATTACTACTATAATAATAATAATAATAATAATAATAAATAATATTAAAATATAATGATAAAAATAATGATAAAAAAAAAATAGAAGAAATACAGAAATATTATATAAATCACGTAAATATATCCAACATTATATATGATAATAATGATTTATGATAACAAAAGAAGGAAGAATATATTTAAAAGAACAAGGTACAATATAACAAATTTAGTAGTTCTGTATTTCCTTTTGAGTACATTATTTCATGCGATATTTCGCGAGTTTGTTTTTCCCGCGAATTTTTTAAAAATTGGATCTTCGATAATTTAGTCACGTGACTATCCACCGATAGATATAGTTAATAATAGCAAAAATATAATACAGTGTAATGAAGGATATTAAATTCCTTAAAAATATTTATATAAATTACATTTACATAAATAATAAGTAATAATTAATTGTTTTTATATCATTTTTGTTTTCTTCTAGATTCATTTGGATTTCTCTTCATCCAATATTTAACAGCACCATTTGATCGAATACCTAACATAGCTGATTTTGAATATACATCTCGCGTAACAAATGGAGAAAATCCTGCTATATAATCTTCATATAGTGGATCATTTTTTGTTCTTGCCAGTTTTGAAACACGTTGTTGAGGCAATGGTTGATCCTCGCAAAGTATTGGATTATTTGCATGTTTTCCACCTTTTGGTGTTGGCAATGAAAACTAGAAAAGGAAAATATTATATTTATTCATTATACATAAACGAATTCACTTATTATTATTTTGAGACATACTTTCTTCCCCTTGGCCGAAAGTGGTCTTCGCGCATTAATATGAATTTGTTGTTTGCCATTGTCATCTAATGAAATTGCAACCTTTTTTAATGTCTTATTGCCACAATTTGGACAGAAAACTTTAGTCATTATGCTGGTAGTTTTGAAACAAGCATAACACCTAAAAATGAAAGTTCGCATTTGTTTGATTACTCTTCCATCTAACGAAGCTATATTCAATCCAATTTGCATCAAAACATTTTGCATTGCAAAATCCATTGTTAAGCATGCAACAGTTGCTGATTTTTCCTTAAGTATGTCAGAGTCCATATGTTTTTTCATATTTTTAATATTACCTAAAATCATTAATATATTTATGTAGTATAATATTTATAATTATATACTTTTTTTTTTTATAACATTTACTTGAGAAATTAAGAAACTTACTTGGTGTTATCCAATCACTATCATTATTACATTCATCTTCAAATTCATCCTCGCATTCACTTATCTGTTCTAATGAATCTTTATCTTCCTCATCTGACATAGGTGCAAGAATATCATCTACATTATGCATTTTTCCATCTTCACTTTGAATTTCTAATTGATCTGGTTCACAATTGAGATTCGAAAATTTATCTGCCAAATCTTCTGTTTCAATATCTGTGTCATAGTCTATATCTGATGTTGCTGTTTCATAATCAGATCCACATTCATTAGAAGATTCTGTGGCATCTGATTTAATTTCATCTTTTTCGTCATCTTCATTTTCTTCTTCTTCTGCTTCTTCTTCATATTTTTGATGTTCTTCATTTATATCGTTTTTCTCATTTTCAGGATTTTCTTTATCTTTTTGCTTATCCACATCGTTTACAATATCGTCATCAATAGGATCTAAATATTCTTGAAGAGAATCAACATATATTTCTTTTTCTTCATTTTGCGTTATATTTTCTTTATCTTTAATTCCATTTGTTCTATTTAACTATAATATATACACAAAATATATATAAAAATTATTATAAAATATATATAATATAATACATGGTATGTATGTGTATAAACTTACTTTTTTCTTTGGCATATAAAATCCAACGACAGGTTTTAAACGATTTTTATTACGTTTTGCACTGTTAACAGTTTTTACAATGATTGGAGCTTCCTTCAAATGTTCCGTACCTACTTTTTCTTTTTCTAATTGATAAGTAAGTGCAATTACTTTAATATCAGTGGCAGATAAACTTGTATAATCACCTGTTTTCTTAGCAAATTCAGTAACTAAAAGATAATAAACTTTTAATAACTTATGAATAATACTTCAATTTAAAAATTTTAATATAGTCCTTAATAAATTTTATACCAAATTTAATGTTTTCTGGAAATGCACTTTGAACATTTAAATCATATGGAAGTACAACTAGCCTTCGTAGTTGTCGTTTATTGGTTATCTCGTTAACCACATCTTGGTCGGTTATGATATTAACACCAATATCCTAAGATAACAATAAATAATTATACATTTTTATATACTTCATAGATGAATATATACATATACAAAAGTAGATAAAAGAGTTTATAAAATCTGCTAAATAATTCTTTTTGAATGAAAAGTATTGGTTGTATTACTTGTAGAGCTGCATTTTTAATAAAAGCACTTGTATCCACAATTAAGTATTGTATTTTATTGCTAGTTTCCATAATTAAATAGTATTAATATTAGTTAAATTATTAAATCCACGTGTTTCTCATTAAAAAAAAACTACGAATTATACAAATAGCAAGTATACATAGATAGTAATAATAACGTGTATTAAAATTCCACTGATAGGTAGCGTTCCCTGTTGACAACAAATATAACTATAATAATATGCGATATTCGATATAATATTGTATTTTATTTGAACTTAACAACTACGTAGAAAATAATTAAATAATTATGAATTATTAGATAAAATTATTTATATTATTATTTATATATAATACAATTTTTTATATAAAAATTGCAAAAAATCTGCCCCGGGTGAGGATCGAACTCACGACCTTAAGATTATGAGACTTACGCGCTGCCTACTGCGCTACCGAGGCTTCTGATAGGTACTTTGACTTTTAAATATTTCTGAATTAATCTATTATATGCTATATAAACATCAATGCATTTATGATAAACAGAACGGCGTGCTTCATTCAAACATTTGAAGTAAAGATATAGAATAAAGTTACAATGTTATGTCCTGAGGTATTGGATTTCAAACCACCACGATATCATATTAATGTTGAAAGAATAAATTATAAGAGAACAGATGATCCTGCCACAATTGTCAAACATTATTTTAATCATGTAGTAAGTAATAGACATTGAAATTGTACATTGTTATAGGTTATATACAATGACACAATTTTTAGGTTATATATAGAAAAAGATATATGCATAAAAAAGAAATAATTTATTTAATTTACAATTTTTTTTGCCTTTTTTTTTTTTTATAGGTATCCTTTATATTTCCAGAGTCGAATAATATTCCAGACAGTGTGAAAAATTGTATTTCAGATGATAGCGATTATTATAAAATTAAAGACCTTCATACCTCTGAATTGTTAAATCAAGAATTTATTGAAGCATTTATTAAAAAGGGTAAAGGAATTTCCTTCTGTCGTATTGATATACTTTATAGTACATTATACGTATCATTTTCTCTTAGTATCAGTATGTATTAATTTTTTTTTTACAGGAGAATTAACACTATTAACAATTGGAAATAAAATAGATTTATGTAATACCATAGCTGTTACTCCAAATGGTATTTTGATAATTTCATTGATACGCGAAGATTTTCAAAAACTTGGATTAGAAGGGAATGATTCTGCTTTTGATTATAAGACAAATACGCGAAATGGTATATTACAAGTTAATAATAGTTTGAAAGATACATTATTACTATAATTTAACTTTTACTGATATTCATTTACTTTTTCCTTTTTTTTTTGCATTTATCACAATTTTTATAGTTGTGAAAATTGATTTAACGGCTAACCATTTTGTACCTGGTAAGAAGAATTATGAACGAGTTAAAATAGCATTAGAGAAACATCTTGATCTGATTTTCGATGTAATATTAATATGGGAACCACCAGGTAAATTTAATCCATTTTTTAATGATAATGATATTTTGACATTTAGTACATATTCGTCTATAAATTCATTGACATTTAGTACATATTCGTCTATAAATTCATTGATATTTAGTACATATTCATCTACAAATTATTTAATTTTAAGATGAAAAGACGTGTCCATCTTCGGTTGCTGCATGGTTTCACGAACATGGATATACTGTTTCACTTTGTCGTCAAAAGGTTTCACAAAGAACCGAATATCGTGTTAATATACCTACTGTCATTGATGGGTTTATTGTTAATGACTTTTTTGAATGGCTTGGAGTTTTTAGTATTTCTGGAGAAATGTACGTATCGTTTTTTAAAATAATATTTATATAATATCAAATAATAATAACAAATCATTTTGTTTATATTTTCTTTTGTTTTTTTTTAGAAATAATGAAAAAACATCAAAATATGTAAGTACATATGAATGTCCAAAACCAAATATATTGGTAGATCAAGTAAACTATCTACAATATACAGGATTTTTTTCTAATCGAAGAATTATACAAATTTATAATACTATGAGAGAATATGTATCATTACAAAATAGTTTACCATGGTGCAGTTTTCATGTGCAAGGATTTTCAGATAGTCCTGTTAGTTGGGATTTGAAAGAACATACATTTTTTACAGATGGTGACAATAGTTATACTGTTTTATTTTGTCCTAATGCCAAATGTATTATAAGAAAAAGTTTATGTTCTAACAATAAATCAAGAATAACTTTATAAATTTTAATTTTATAAGCAGCTCTAAATAATTCACCAGTCTTTTATACAGTTTTATAAATAGAGCCAATTAAATTTAACAAAAAAATAATAAAAGAAGAAAAACCAACATAAATATTAATTCATAATTCACAAATGATTATACTTTACTAACTATATTATTGCACTAATCATACAGTGCTATAAATAATTTTACGTTCAAGGCCATATTCAGTTTATTTGCTATATTTAGAAAAAAAAAAAAAAAAGGAAAAAAAAAAAAGAAATTAAACCATAATTTTTAAGCATATAAAAAATATTTGATATCGTTGATATATCATTATTTTAAATATTCTTATGTTTCTGATAAAATCAATTTAATTTTACATATAAAACTCTTTGGTATTAGCTTCCAATATTTATGTATTTCTTAGATTGGATATTTTAAAAGATATTTATATAAAGAAGTTTTAAAGAAATGTTACATTCTTTTCTTGGAACTTTTTACGTCTACTTCGTGATATAGCAATTGTTATGTAGAATAATTGCAATGTAATAATATAATAACTAAAATAAATGACTAGTAATTGAAGAGTAATGAAATATGTCTATAAATTAACAGAGAAGAAAGGCACTAGATATATACATATATATATAACTACGAGATCAAACAAATCTGTCATATAACTTCTGTCATATAGTTCTTTCAATAGAGACACATCTTTGTAGAATACTTACTCTAACATTTTGCATATAAGAAAAAAAACATAAGCTTTGATACATATAGGAATCATGAGAAAATACATATTAATAATATGTAATGTAACTTTGCTCTCATATTAATACATGAGGATTATCCAGATCAGTAAATTTAACTCTGTTGCTGTAATATGAATCTTCTAAACTTGTGCCAATAGACATTCGTGATTTCGAACGTGCCATAAGTTCACCTATTTCGTCGAGATCTCTATACCTGAAAAAATGTATGATGTTATTTTAAAAATATTACGATATAATATCGATATTCTATTTAATAAATAAAAATAAAAAAGATAAAAAAATAAAAAATAAGATCACCTGCTAACTGGTCGACTAAGATTTTCAGATGATCCTGATGAATTTTTCATCAAAGAAAATCCATCGTCTGTATTGTATAATGCCGAGTTATCTATGGAAAAATGAATTATATATTATTTTATTACACGTTTATAATATTAATCGGCAATGACAAAATAATGTAACGAATTGCTTGCATAAGTCTAATGATAATTAATTACCAGAAGGGAATAACATGGTATGTTTTAAAAGTTCTCCACTTAGAAATGGAGAGAGACTATCATCTTCATCTGGTAGTAAATGTGTAGCTGCATCTGCCCCTATAGATTCTACCATTTCCAACCATTGTTGATTATGTGAACGGAATTTTTCTACTTTTATACGTGCTGCCCAATTCTTATCACACATCTAAAATATTTTTATAGTTTAATAATAATCGATTTTTTTTTAATTTTTCAAATTTTTAGAACAACTTACAGCAATAACGTCCAAACAAGCATCACAAACTTTTCTAATTGCTGGATTCTTATCATGCATCAAATCTATTAAATACCCAGGTGCTTCTGTAAATTAATTATATTATTTTATAATGACCTAATTGAAAATTAATTTTTATAACTATTTTATTAAATAATAATTTTTTAATGATTTTTTATTTTATTTTATTTTTTTATTAGACTTATAATGAGTAAAGCAAAATAGACTGCTTATTACCATTACCAGTCTCGCGGATTAAATAATCTCTTGTTGAATCATGTTTAGAAATTTGATAAAATACATAGATTATTTGCAAAACCATTTCATCATCCTCTTGCTTTGCTGTAATTATTATCCATATTATTATTACATATCATTTTAATAAAATACAATTTACTACAAACCTTTAAGTAATTCGATAAGAGATAGAAGTATATCTGCTTTGCACAATAAGCGAGCGCAATCTTCATCGTTAGCTGCGGTGCCCAAAAATATAACAACCTCAAGTACCAAATCATCTTGTGCTTTTCCTGTAAAATATATATATGATTTTTGTATTTAAAATACATATATAAATTTTATTACGATTCGTACCTGGAACTAAATTATTGCGTATCCAAGGTATTAAATTACATCGTTGAAGAATTTGGGAATAATCTAAATCAGATAATTCTAGATTTCCTAAAATACCAACAACTTCTATTACAAAATCCTCAGAATCTGATTGATTTACTGCCATAGCAAAATCACCTACAAATTCCTGTACATATTTATAAATTAATTTTTAAAATATCTGTACTTGTAAAGTAATAATATATCAGATATATATTAATAATAATAATAATAATAATGACTTACAACAAAATTCTCTTTCACTGAATCATGTTGAGAAATATTTCTAATCATTTTCATGATCAATGCATCTTGATTTCTGAATGCTTTCTGTATAAGGTTTTGCAAGTGATTATTTTCTATCATAAGCTGTGCATTCCTAGCATTTGTTGCTAAATTTACTCCAAGTGCTATTAATTCTTGTTTCAAATGTTCATCTTCAAGATTTAAAATCATATCCATCACCTACAATGTTAATATTTTTTTCTTGTTTATTTGTAGGTTTTTTTTTTCTGAATGTAGTAATTCTTTTTCTAAAAATATTTACCATTGGAATACAATCAGTATTTGTGAACATAGATTTAACTTTATCATCCATACTTGCATGATACAATAATCCTAAAATTGTAGCTTTGCTTTTGACATCACCTATAATAACAATTTATATGATAAATTAAAGGAAATAATATATTACAATTTCTCAAAATAATTATAGATAATTGTACACCTACCATGACTGAGTAATTTTATCAATTTTGGTAACATACCAACTCGTATCATTCTTGCTCTTAACTTTGCGTCAAAAGATAAATTGAAGAGTAATTTTAATGTACTTGATATAAGATCAATATTGTTATTTTGAAGAAGTCGTGGTAGTTTCTCAATCACATTATCCTCTGCCTGTTATTATTGAAAACATATATGAGTTATTTTGTTAAAAAAAAAAAAAAAAAAAAAAAAAAAAAGAAAATATCCCAGATAGTAATTTTACCATTATATCCTTGTTTTCGCGAAAAATAGATAATTTTTTTAAAAACGTAACAACCAGAATTAATAAATCAGTGTTAGTTCTGTCCAATGTTTTGATCAACATACCAATGATATTTTTTTTACGCATTTTTCTTTCAACATCCATGTTTTCAGCAATATTCAATAATAAGTAGAAAGCGACTGTAATTATGTATATTATATATAAATTAATATAAATTTTAATTAAAAGATTTTATTTATATATTGGATTGGCCAATAACTAATGTCAGATTTTTCCGTAAGAAATCTCCTGTCTCCGCTGTTTTTAAAACAAAAGCTTATTTTTTCTATATTTAAAAAAAAAAAAAATTTCTGTTTCTTACAGAAAATTACGAAATTACTTATTGATCAAATCAATATTACACTACAACTAACCTCTTAGCAATTGTTCCTGTTTTTTAGTTAAACTTTTAAATTTTTTGCGACTTTTTTCAAGTTCATCCTTCATCTTCTTCAAATCACTTTCACTGACACTAGAATTAACTTCTACAGATCTTCTTTTTACTTCATAATCCAGAGGACCATCAGTACTCCAAATATCATCAATAATTTTAATTCTTCTATCGCATGTATCATTTGTAGTTGGAAAAAGAACTAAACCGGTGGTATTTTCAAAATGACGTCTACATTTTTCCATGTCCTCCTTCCATTGATCATAACGGCTTAACTCAAAATTTATAATATCCATACAAAGAGAACCAATCTGTCAAAAAATATAAAATATGATGAATGTTGTAAAATACATTGTATTATTTTCAAAACAATTATACTTCTTTAATTCATATTTTGTATGCTTACCCTATATTCAAGAACAATATTATGAAACTGGCTATACATTGAGAAGCAAAAAAAGATATATATGATGTTTGTTGAAAGTTCTATACTACGTCGCCAATCTTCTCGAAGAACTCTAGCTAAAGCACTTAATAATGAATCTAAAAAAAAAGATATTAATATTAACAATGATAACTTTATTTATTCACATTATATTCGTAAAAATTACCATTCTTAGTTAATTCCAAAAGATTGTCAGGTACACGGGCTAATTGTAGAATCAATGATGAGCCTTTTATTTTATCTGACATCTCTTCATATAATAATTCGATATAACTATTAACATTACTGATGATAGCACGTTCTGATTCACTACTTTCAATATTCATAGAATTAGAAGATGTTGGTCTTTGTAGTTGACTAGCACTATCATTTCCTATAAAAATTATATACAAACAATTAATTAAAGATATAAAAAGATTATAATAAAAAAAATCTTACCACTCTCATTTGTTCTACGTGTTTGAAGATAATAAATGAGCTGTTCAACTTCGTGTAATTTGGATTCGTGTATCAAAGAACATTTATCCATAACTTCTTTTGCCAATAAAGCTACATTAGTATCAGCATTTAAACTTTTTAATCTAATTATTTTTTGACATTCCTATAATGAAAATTTTCAATTATAAATTGAGTTAATCTTAAAAGAAAAATTATTTCATATTATAAAATAGAATTAGATATATATGTCTTGCCTTGCGATCTCCAAGCATAGGATCACCAAGTTCTCCTAAAATGAGTGCTTCAACGTCATAATTAATTACTAATGCTTTTTCTGTTGGGTGTACATCCAATGTTCCAGATCTCACTTTTCTATAAATTAATAATATAAATATATGATTGATCCAAATTTTTGACAGATACGTACACTGACAACTATCACAAAATTTTATAACACACTAGATATATGTTTGTGTAATCGATATTAAGTATACAAAGACTATTTATATCGTAATACCTTTTCAAAAATTTTGCTTCATCCATATTATATTTTTTCTTTTTTCTCACAAATAACAATATAAATATTTTATTATAATTAATAGACACAAAAATCGCGTATCCTAATAAATTTACTCAAAACGATCTGTCAATCTCGTTGTCATTAATACCAACATTATTGATATTGATACAATGTTTTCAGGAAAAATTTTTTCCTATAAATTTGCAGTATATCATTGTTATGAACATAAGTTGCCAACAAAAGTATATCTTCTTTTTTTTATTAATGTAATATCGACAATATTGAGAAATATTATGTATATTGTATTGTTCAATGAAAAAAAAAAAAAAGAAAATAAACGTAGAGAAGAGAATATTTTTTTCAAGCGTTGCTTCCCCTTTATAAAATCAAAGATTGTGTATCAATTGCGTTCTAGTATTTGAGACTGCGCACAAAGAATATCTCAGGTCACAAAACTTGAATAAATACATAGATGTCCGTTTAGTGTTACTAAACTTTTCCCTAAACAGAAAATAGAAAATGTGCTTTAGATGTTTATGATAAGAAAAAAAAAAAACAAGAAATATTTACACTTTATTTCAAAAAGTTTATTCATTCTTTCTGTGAAATATTTTATTAAAATCTTAATTGAACTTTAAGAATATATATTATAAATATATTTTATAAAATTCATGAGATATATTATTTCTTTTCTATATACTGCATAAATGTTTCAGAGAATTTTGGTTAGATAGCGTTCGTAGTCCTTTACCAACTGTAAAATGACGTTATCGTGGTCGTCTCTCTATTGTCGAAAATATTTTTTTTAATTTAACAATTGGTGATGCTGTTAGGACAACAATGGCGACCATGGTGGAGGATGAAAATTCGGTTGATATGAATGAGGATAAAAAACTGTCGTAAGTTATGACAGATAAATAATAATGATAGCAATTTTTTAAGATATTCTTGTTAATGATATTTTAAAGAAATCATATATAGAATTTAATATCGCGGATAAGTTTCACGAAAAATAACCTAATACACAACATATTTTCTTAGGCTTCAAGTAGAACTTTTTTTCTAATTTTTATGGATATTTGCATTGCAGATTTAATCAAGTTTCCTACAATTGGGTAGATATTACCCAAGAGTTCTTCGAAGCTATTACAGGTAATCAAATAAGAGGCAGTATATATATATATGTGTATATATATGTATATATATATATGTATATACATATATATATATATATATATTATATATATTAACTAATTAGAGTAAATTCTTTTTTTTTTCTGAAAGTATAATATATTTAGAGAATTAAAGATTAACATTGCTTCAAGAGAAGCTGTTTTTTTTTATATGATATGTGCTAGAGATAGTTGAAAGATATATAAGATTTTTTAATTAATTAAGTAAAGTATGATTGAAATTCAATTTAAGATAAACGATGAATACAAAATAAATCATAATAATCTGCATATGAAAATATATAATAGTAATAAATCTTAGTACTTATATAAAGATAATTTATACTTATATAAGATCATACTTTTATTTAGAATTGGAGCTGGGAGAACTTTTACACAATGAGTTCTTTGGTCTTTTTGAAGCTATGTCAGCCATTGAGATGATGGATCCTAAAATGGATGCAGGAATGTTGTGCAATCGAGGGAATAGCAAGCCTTGTACTTTCATACAGGCTATAGAAACGGGTGCTATTAAATTAGATAATTTAATACCTGCAGAAGTTATTGGAATTATAGATTCTACATATTCTTGCATAGTGTCTTGGTTGGAAGGACATAGCTTAGCACAAACAGTTTTTACTAATTTATATTTACATCAGCCTTCAATGATTGTGGATAAACCATTAAAGACGTTCTGCTATGCTGTGTATAAAATTATTGAAGTGATCAAGGACTGCATTAATAAAGCCTTAGTTTTTGAGGAAGAAGATTTTCAAAGTCTTACCTATGGATACAGATTACAACAGGATATTACAGAACAAAAAACAATATCTATGTTGCGAGAAGTAGAAGAGGAGTTACATAGAAAAAGTAGAATAAAACCAGTTGATGTTGAATCGGAAAAGGAGGTGAGAATTTATTTTATATCATGAATAAAATATTTCATTATTATCGATTGAAATATTTCATATTTCTCGAATTAACTAGTGTTGTCTTTCATTGTACAGTACAATGATGGTTTAGCACTTTATGCAAGAATTAGATTTACAAAGATGTTTTATCAAACATTGTCTCTGATGGGACGGAAAGAACAGTTACAACAAAATTTAGTAGATTGTCAAAGATTATTATCAAATTGTTCTGATATGATTCAAGTTATGATCAAGACAGTGAATCGCGGGGAAAAGGCTGACGAAGTTTGTAAGTTTTGATATTAATCATTCATTTGCTTGATTATATTTTCTTTTATTTTATTTCTATTATTTTTCTCATTAGCTGATCATCCGAATATAATGGGTTTTGATGCTATGGTAAATCAGAGATTATTACCTCCTACTTTTCCACGTTATACTAAGATAAAGCCACGGGTTGAGGCTCTAGAATATCTAGATGAATTGTTAAATAGATTTAAAACTGTTACTAAAATCACTAATCATACTGGCTTTCATGCAGCACTGGTAAGTATGCATTGTAATAAAGGATGATGGCTCATAATTTAAATGTCAAGTGAACGAATTTCTTTTTAGGACTTTTTTTTAGAATTTTCACGGCAAAGTCCATGCATATTATCTCGATCGATGTTACAAATTGTTTATTTGCCAACAACAAATCGTGTATTCGGCGTACACAATTTTGCTGATGTTTTAAAAGATGCTGCACGAAATTTTATTGCACCACCAGTACTAATGCCTAAAAGTACATTACTTCAAAATCATCAGGCCAAGGAATATGTTGATAGTTTTTTCTCACGTTGCGTTACTTTGTTTGGAAGTTTATTGCAATTAACTGGACATAACAGGGCAAGACAGAGAGATAAGTTAGCGCATTTATTAGAAGATTTTGCGACCTTACAGGATAAGGTAAGAATACATATCGATTTTTAATGACAATTAAAATTGATCTTCGATGAGACACATTTCATGTATATTTCTAGGCTGAAAGAGTAGATGGGTACTTACACACTTTAAAGAGTGACATACCAAGATCACATTGGGCTTGCTTTGGCACTTGGATTTTGTATCATATGTTACGTGTAATGATTATGTATCTCTTAAGCGGTTTTGAACTCGAATTGTACTCTGTACATGAATATCATTATATTTTTTGGTACCTGCACGAATTTTTATATGCGTGGTTAGTATCTGCCATTACAAGGGCAGATACCTTTTTAACTGAACAAGATGTACATAATGATACACACAAAGGTAGGGGTGGTAAAAAGAGTGCCAAAAATAAAAAGAAGAAATCAACACCAAGACCCCATCATTTGGAAATTCTGATGTATCAGGCAATGCAAAATATTTGTGGCGGGTACTACAAAGTAAGTTTTTACAATCATGAGTATTGATATATATATATATATACATGTATAATGAGCTTTATACATGTATCATACATTTATCATGTAATCATATTTTTAGGCATTAGTTGGATTTCGAATGGATGGAAAAATTCCTCTTCCAGAAACGCAATTTGACTCGGAAAGAGTAAGATATGAACATAGGTTACTGCCATTCTCTTCTCTTCTTACTCCTCCACCTGTTCATTATCAAGAATTCTCAGAAATGACCAATGCTCAAATGTATAAGAAGAATGTTAGTATATACCTATATATATATATTCGATTTTGATATAAGTTATGAAATTTTATATGTGAATCTGATCGTTATTTATTGTTTAGGAAAAAGTCACGAGTGCAACACAATATCTGGCAGGTTGTTGGCACTTTCATAGAGCTAGAAATATGTTAGAACGTGCATTATCACTTTGTCCGGCAAATATTAATACCGTGAACGAGGTAAGAGTTTATATCATTCAAAGCTCTTATCTTATATTTTTTAATTTTTTGATTTTATAATTTTGTAATCCTTTTTCTCATTTTTCATTTTACAGATCAATGATCTATTAAAAGTGGCAAAGACTAATTTTGTGGTTCTAAAATTATTGGCTGACGGACATAAAAAGGATTCGAAAGAGCCGCCAGTATTTGATTTCTCTTGTCATCAACATTTTCCTTTGATTAAGCTTACCTAAATTATATATCTGTAATAGTCGCATTTTACTGTATAAGTAAATATGTTATTTATTTTAGTTTACATTAAATTTTGAAAATACTTTAGCGCGTTATGCTTCGAAATGTTTAAAATTTTATTCGGCATAATCGCAAGAAAGAAGTTTTTTTTTTTTTCAAAAAACAAAAAAAAAAAAAAAACAAAAAAAACAAAACAAAAAAAGAAAAAAAAAAGAAAAGAAAAGAAAAAAGAAAGCAAAAAACGAATGTGTTCTATTTGAATTATGTAATGTCCTACAGTCTATATATATATATATACAATTATATACATTTTCTGACAAACATTTTTTGTATAAACTTTTATGCTAATAAGAAATGATATTTGTAAATAAGTTATGAAAAATCTCGTATGTGTTTTAGGGGAGAATCAATGTACGTCGCGTGCGAACAAATGTGTCTATATATTAAATAATGTTTGTAAAAGTTACAAGCCAATGTGAAATGTAAATATAATATGTAGAATCCATAGTATAATGTAGATAGTGCGATAATGTTATATACATATATATATATATACATATTAAAAATAATAGGATATATCTTAGTTATGGCTTGTAGCAGTGATAGCAGTGAGGAGGAGTTCTGAGAAAAAAAAATCATTTTAAAAAGAAAATAGTTGAAAAAGAAAAAAACGCCGTTTCGTTGTAAACTTCAGAATCAATCTATCTTCTTTTTTTTTTTCTTGCGTATAATATCAATGATATAAATGTATGTTATCAAATTTTTTTGTTACTTGCCACGATAACACGATCTGCTTGGAATACAGAGTATTTTTTAAGTCAACTTTATTTATAATATAAATACATAAACGTATATACATATACAAATATATATGTATATATAAACATATATATATATAAACAAACATTTGGTTTAAACATCAAAAACATTTACACATGATCTTTTTCTTATATATCTGAAGATATCTGTATTATATAGTATTTTTTTTTCTTTTTTTTTCTTTTTTTTTTTTTTTTTTTTTAATGAGTGGTTTAGACCAATCAAGAATGAGCGTTTTAATGGATGGACAATCTTGTTTCTTCAAATTAGTTCATCGTCATTCGTCTTATCGATGAAAGAAGACGTGCGTATAATTGATGAAGAGCTTATACTCGTCGTATAATAATCGTAATACGAAATATGGTTTTAATAACTGAAGTTGAAGATCGGAAGATCGTGAAACCTTATTTGGGTGGATGGCGAAATAAAATCACTGGTATAGAATATTTGAACGCAGTATCGCAAACCGGACCACCACCTAAAAATATTTCCTGGGATAATTGCTGTAGCATTGCCGTTCAAACGGTGGAAACTAAAGATGGAACAACACAATCGTCGTATAATAAAACCACACAAATGTGGCGGTGCGACAATATACGTAAATTAAAAAAGAAATCTAATATTCTTATCAATACATGCATTTTAATTTTTTTTCTTCTTCTTCGTTAATTAATCTTAATTGTTGTAAGCGTAGAACGGATTGTAACGTATCGAATATAAAGGACAAGTATATGACGCCAAAGTGTTATGAGCCATACGATGAAATACAATGGCGTCTTGATCTTAATCAACGTGCGAGGATTATTCAAAGGAATTATCGGATATATAGACTTTTGAAATATATGAAGGAATGTGCTCGACAATATAGAGAAATAATGAAAGAATGTAAACGGCATCGGGAAGAGAGAATCATTATGTACAGGTACGCGATTTTAAGAAAGAAATAAAACTATTCATGAAAATTGATTAAAAAAGTATGTGCACAAAAAAATATTTTTCACGGTATTGTATAAAAAAAAAAAAAAAAAAAAAAAAAAAAAAAAATTAAAACACCATAACATTTCTTGCGATTGATTAGTTGTGCTTTAAGAAAAAAAAAAAAAAAAAATAAACAAACGTTCTATTTTTGAAAACGTTCGCAGAAAAAGACACGAGCAGGAACTTTTACGAAAGATTAATCCACGTTCAAGAGCAGATTTTAATATGTTGTTTGAATTAATCGAACGATGGAGACGTGATCGTAAAAAGGAGATAAATGCACGTTATTTCGAAGGTACTCAATGTGCTGAAAATTGTTTCGTTCTTAATAAAACCGTGGAAATGTACAACGTTATCGATAAATTTAAACAAAGGATAAGAGAGCAATACAGAACGAGGAAACGTGTTAAATTTTTAAAGATCAATTCTAAGCCTATACAATGGCACGGATATAAGGCAAAACTCATAGAAATGATCACATTGAAGACTCAAAAGGCACGGGAATATTTGAGCATATTCAATTCGTTAAGTAATGATAATTTGAACGTGGAAGAACGAATGGAATTGTTATTGATGTTAAAAAAATCACTTGGATTTCACATCTGTATCTGTGCTTTCGATTTGATTTATCTATTGGACCAAGAGATAATGTTATTGTCGAGAGGCATAAAGAATCAATCTCTCGAATATTTAAGAAAGAGAATACTATGTGAGAATCCGTAAAAAGAATCGAAAAACAAAAACAAATTTATAACATTCTAATAACGATTAATTCTAATTAATATAGGTGATTATTTAAAATTCGTCGCCAATTCTGGTACTTGTGCTTGCACGAATATACGTAAGGGTTTCAAAGATGATCCCGAATGCGAGGAATTTCGTGAACCATTAGAGATAAAAACGATATTTTGTAAAAGCTGTAGAAAATTACTTCCCTGTAATAGATTTTCAGCTCACAGTGGATTGAAAAGATTAACATCTTGCATCAGTAAATGCAATTTAATTTCTTTTTTCTTTTTCTTTCTTTCTTTCTTTCTTTTTTTTCTTTTTTTTTTTTTTCTTTATCGCAAATACACATTGTCTATATATATTACAAAATATTAAAAAACGAAATGTGATGATCGATCGTTATTTAAGGTTGTACGTTGTTGAAAGAACAGAATTATTCTTACGTTAATTTCGAACCATACGTTTTTATTTTAAATTACGTACAAGCCGAAGAGAAACGAAGAAGATGTTTCTCGTCGTTGGCATTTATGATGCAGTCGAATGACATTTATTATCTGGTTAATAATATCTGGCAAAATCATTCGATCATAAGTAAAAATATTGATATTTACTTATTAAGATTGGTCAGATACAATAAGTGCGTTGAATGGTCACCATGGAATTGTATTCTTTTAACCGAAGAAGAGGCAGAGATTCATTATTGTATCGATGATTTTACCAAAATCTATTCGAAATCACTATTACATCAGATCTTATTGAAACATTTGGCGGCGAAGAATTATTTCAAGTAAAAATTGATAAAAGAAGATAAAAAAAGAAAAGCAAAAAAAAATAATCATTCCTATTGTTAGATTACATTGTATCCTATTTAATCTTTTATATTATTTATTTAGACGACTGAGCTACTACGATAAAGAATTTAGAGAATCCTCTCGATTTTACACGATACAAGACAGAAAGGATTACGTGCCATTTAACAAAGGGATTTATCTCGAAGGGTACGAGTTTTAACGTTTTAAAAAATTATCTGGATTCATGGATCTTCTTTTTTTTAATATTATTTAAATAATAATATTGTTTAAATAAATTTTAAACATATATATATATTTTATATATATATTTTATATATATATTTTAAATATATTTTATATATATTTTACTTACAAAAGTTTTCGAGAAATTCTTTTCGAGAAATTCTTTTCGAGAAATTAGCATAGATTTCAATTATATATACCAGAGAATTAAGTTACCACGAGTCTTAACTGAGGTAAGAGCAAGGCACTTTCATGCAAACAACGACGATTTAACTTCTATTAGGAAAAGTGTGCGGTTTTTTCCTTTACGATCGATACTTTCAATCAGGAAGAAAATACGCAATTAAAGCTGCCGGCGTATCCGGTACTTAGAATTAATTCATTCCGTACGAACGAATCTTTCCTTTGGAAGGAAACGAAACGAGATTTTTTTTTTTTTATTCTTCGTATACATTCATACAAGCATTTACGCGTGCATATGCGTTGTGTGTATATGTATATATGTGTGTGAAAAATCTTTGAAAGAATTATATAAAAAATTAAAGGTATATTAATTTGCAATTAATCTCAAAATATTTATTGTTTCCATTGTTAATATTAATACATACATATGCATACAAACGCACAGGTATATATATATATATTTTTTTTTTTTATATTTATATATATATATTTATTTATTTTTAAATATCACGTACTTTGACAACGACAAAATTAATCTGATTATTTTCGTATTGTTGCGCAAATATCACATATTACAATATGAAAACTTTCTAATTATGATGCATATAAATTAGAAAGGGAAAACGAATTCATTTGATCGATCGACCAAACGTGTTGCCATTAGCAACGATAAAGATTTAAGGTTTTACACGTTCGAAGCTCGTACTTTACCTCCCATTTATTCGTACCTTCAGTATCCATCGAACTCTTAATACATTTGCATCGTTAAGTAAATGAATTTAACGCGGATCTTCTTCAAAGAAGTGATGCATTAACACTTTGGAAAAATACTCGTTAGTTTATTTCTTTCGACGAAGACGAAGAAAAAGAAGAAGACAAAGAGAAAAGAAGAAAACAAAAGGAAGAAAAAAAGTAATCCCGCCTTGATTAAGAATTCGTTTGTTAACAATTAAGAACAAACCTTTTTAATCTCTAATTAAAAACCTAACAGAGATATTTCCATTTCTATTGAGTAAGTAAATACACGTTCTGTGTTTATTTTAATGAGAATCTTTTAAGAGTGTACTTGAAAAAATACATATGTATATATATATATACATACGTTTTGATCCTCGACCAGTTTGCATGCTCGTAATAATTGCATTTGATATTTATATCACGTTTAATAAACATTTCGCATTAGAGTAGGTTGGTTAAATTCTTTTTGAACCTTTATTTTGATTTGCTCAATTAATAAATGAGATTTTTACGAAATTCGATGTTTTGTTTTCTTTTCGTTTCTTTTTTTGCTTCTCCTCTCATTCTCTCACACACATACATTTACACACATACACACATTCTTTCTCTTTTTGATGTTAAAAATATAAAATATGTCTATTTATTTTATCTCATTATCAGATAAATATTTCGTTAACTCAATTTTTACGTACACACAAGGAATATAACAACCTGATTGAAGTACTCCAAGATTTGTCCAATTAAAAAGATAACTCATTTGTATAAACAAAAACGATCAAGCACTTGGAGAAGAGTAAACATTTTGACGTGACGTTAAGCGTTCGCTTTTTTTACTGACTTAATGATAACAATTTTTGCAAAGAGACGCGTACTGTTAACAAAAAAAAAAAAGAAATTAAAAAAAAAAGGAAAGAAAAATAAATAATAAGAAGAAAAAACAAATCGTCCTTATGAATTTCATAAGAAACTCGACCAAGAATCACATATATATATATATATATATATATATATATTATTTGATATTATCTGTCAAATTTTATAAAAATGTTTTACTAACTATCTATCTTTTTGTCTAAGCTGCGGAGCTCGTTTTTGAAAAAAAAATTTCTTCACCACGTGCCGTATCTTAGCAACCTCTTCCTCCCTCTCACTCTCTCTCTCTCTCTCTCTCTCTCTCTCTCTCTCTCTCTCCTTTTCTCTTCTATCTCTTCTATCTCCTCTTCTCAATCCTTTGACTCCATTTTCCTTGCATAGTAATTCATAATATATGAAAAGTGTTACGTCGCACGTGCATCGTGTAGAAAGTATTCTCTTGGGTGGCCTTTGTTATACCGTTTGTGACTAGCTCCTACCTACAGTATCCATATACGAGTGTCAACGGCTCGTTTCACCTTTCTCTACAATCTCCGGAACAACTCCTCGTCCTCATCCTCCACCTCCTTTTATTTCTCATCCTCCTCTTTTCTTCCTCTTCTTCTTTCTCCTCCTTCAACTTACGAAAATTAACATCTTTCATAATTATTGTGTCGCGTCTAGTCGCCACTGTTGTTCACCGCGTTATTCAACGAAACTTTCCCAAGGGAGACATTTTTTTTTCTCTCTCTCTCTCTCTCTCTTTCTATCTATCTATCTATCTCTTCTTTTTTACTTTTTCATACACACGCGTACGAGGAAAATTTATCACCGGCTTTTAATTCCCACGAGAACCGAATTCGTATTCTTCTTGAGAAAGAGAACAGCTTTGTGCAAGTATTCGTCTTTGTTTCTAACGATACACATTTACTGTATGTGTCTCTTTTTCTCTCTCTCACTCTCTCTCTCTCTCTCTCTCTCTATCTCTTTCTCTTCCTGTCCTCGATCTGAAATTTCAAATATTCTTCATAACTCTTGATCGTGAGAGATGTAGATAGATAGATAGATAGATAGATAGATAGATAGATAGATAGATAGATAGATAGATAGATAGATAGATAGATAGATAAATAAATAGACAGATAGATAGAGAGAGAGACCGTATTTTTCGCTTGTATTTCAATCCTCGACCTTATCCGTTTTCTATTGTACTTTTCTCGATAAAAAAAAAAGATAACAAAAAATAAGAGAAAAATATACACACACATATATATATATATATATATATATTATCTTGTGATCATTATCATCATCATCATCATCATTGCTGTCGTCGTCGTCGTCGTCGTCGTCATTACTATTATTATTATTATTATTATTATTATTATTATTATTATTATTATTATTATTATTATTATTATTATTACTATTGTTATTACTGTTATATTGTTCGTTACCGCGCCACCCCCGCCAGCCCTTTTTTTTCTCTTTTCATATCGCAGAAAAATATAACTGCGGATCGAGAACATTAGAATTTATTAAACGCTCGTGCCGCGTGAATATCGATAGGAGCAATCGTTTCCGTTATTGGTACGTTTGGATGATCGATAAAAGAATGGACAACGTCCAGATAGAGTTACGTCCGATGTAGGTATAATATGTATATACATGCATGCATATATGCATAAAATGAAATGCTTCGATGACCGTCTATCGATAACGATCGATTAATGTGTATTCGCGATAATGGTTTCGAGGGTTCGACTTTATCATACTGATAGAGAGAGAAAGAAAGAGAGAGAGAAAGAAAGAGAGAGAGAGAGAGAGAGAGAGAGAGAGAGAACCAATATTTCTATTTCTTTTTTTCTTATCCATTTTCTCTCTTCTTGTTACAAAAAGAGAGAGAGAGAGAGAGAGAGAGAGAGAGAGGGAGAGAAAAAGAAAAACAATATTATTCGTGGAACAATGAAACGTGACTTGAATTGATTCAATAGCTATAATTAATTTTGAAAATATGTGAATATGTATTTAAAATGGTCTTCCACTTCAAACGTTAACTTACAATTAGATGTCCCGATCGTGAGGAAAATTTAAGCCGAATGTGATGAGGAATTCTATGAGATGGTAGATATGACTACTTAAAATTGCAAAACGAGTAGTCTCTCTCTCTCTCTCTCTTTCTTTCTCTCTCTCTCTTTCTCTCTATATCTCTCTTTCTCTCTCTTTCCCTACACGTTCTTCTCTCGGTTCCAGGTAGTCGTCAGGATCTTAAACCGTGGAATAGTAATTTCCTTTATTGCCAGCATTATCGTTATCCCACAGGTCGCCTTGATAGTTATCTTTCTTGGTGTGTTCTTTTGCTAACGTTTGGATGGAACTTTTGGGGGAGGGATTGGGTAGGCGAAAAAAAAAGTGGATGAGAACATTTTCGAGTTGGACTTTTTATTTTCCTCTGGTAAAGTACTATTCTGTATGTATTAATAGAAAATTCGTTAAGGGGGTTTATTGGGATCATGTTCGAAGGAACACGGGGACCCTTCAAACGGGATTAAAATTTTCAAAGTTCAGAGTTTCATTGATCTGAGCGAATAGTTTTTCATTGGTATGACGAGTGAAGGATTACGCCGAAGCATGATTACTTACTTCTTTTTTTCTTTTTTATAATATCATCACGCGACACAACGTATATTTTTTGAATAATAAAAAAAAAAAAAAAGAAAAAAAAAAGAAAAAAGAAAAAGAAAGACAAGTTCCATTCGAACTTCGTTCATAAAGATTAAACGGATCGGATTATCCAAAAGCTCGGCTGCGATTTGTATCGATAGTTTCTCTCCCTCTCTCTCTCTCTCTTTCGACGATCGTAGTAAATATCTTTCGCATTTATCATTTAAATCTTCGTTCGGTTTGCAATCAGAGAGAGAGAGAGAGACAGAGAGAGAGAGAGAGAGAGAGAGAGAGAGATCGGGAGAGAAGAGGAGAAAAAAATGACCTACGAGTGTCATTATCATCGCGGATGATAAATTTTCATCGCTGCGACGCTCGGCTCCGACATGTATTATAGACCTCCAACAACGGCATGCAAGCCCGGTTGTCGATACATACGCCGCGAAAACTGGTTGCGGTTGTTGCAATATTGTCAGCAATTTCGTCCCGTGGCACCGTGCAAATATTGTAACAACTGTGTCTCGTATATATTATACCAGGCGATATATTCGAATATGAGATATATTCGATAACTCTTCGAAATATTTCGAACGTAACAATAATTTTCTCTATACTATCATTTTTCTTTCGCGATTAGATTTTCCTCGTTGTTGATTAGACGATTACATAATCATATACATAGATACACGTACACAGATATATCCACATATTTTCTTTTTTATTATACTCATTTGTATTGTTACATATGTATATACGTATATATATATTTCCTTTTTTCTCTTTTTTTTTTTTTTTTTTTTGTTAAGTGTAACTACAACTTTTTACAGGTTCAATAAGTAAACAATTAATATTTAAGGTGAACAGTTTCATAAAAAAAGAGAGAAAAAGAAAAGGAAGAGAAAAAAAATGGTCGTGGTAGTAGAAATAATCGATGATACACCTAAAGAAAAATTATTCCTAGGAGGTTGGAGAAATACTATTACAGGAATATCATATTATAATGCTTTTACGCAAACATCTGCAGATGGTAAGGATGTTAAAAATAAGTGCAATTGTTTCGTACAAACGACGGATCCCGTGAATGTATCTACGTGTACGTATCGCGACAAGTCTATTCGAACGAGCTACGTGCCTGACTTAGAAGACAGATTTATTCGAGTCCGTGATATTTTTAATACGGGCACAAAACTAATAGGATCGACAAATTTGTCGGAGGAAGCTAGTGCAATAAAAATACAGAGATTTTACAGGTAAGAATATAATATTTTTGGTTTCTTAAATTAAAACGATCCTTTCGATTGCGAACATTTGAGAATGAATTTTTTAATAACGAATTAAATATTTACACGAGATAAGAATATTTGTTCTAATTTAATTTTTTTCTAATCTAATTTAATCCTTATACATATAAGATATATTATTGTATATTAATCTTAGTTGTACCTGTGGTACGAGGGAATGGGAGATGTAGGACATTTCAGACGAACTTTGAACTTAATTAAAACAATTCGCGCATTGAATTGTGAATGTTTTTCTTCTTTTCTTTTTTTTTTTTTATAATTTTAGAATTAAAAATGTGATCATTATTTTCGAGGCTTTAAAAAGTATACGTCATTTTTTTACGAATAAAAATTATTCATTCCCTATAAATGATCAGCTATTTAAAGTGTCTAAGGGAAATAGCGTAGTCCAAGTGTACAATTTGACATTATTTTGTAGTGTACATAACTAAGAATAAAAAAATCTTCATTTCATTAAATTATATTATCATTATATCAATACATTAGATATCATTATTAGTAATATATCTATAAGTTAATTGGTTTATTTATCACGAAAATTGTATTATTTTTGATAGGGCTTATCGTGCAAGATACGCTGGTACAAGTTCCTCTCAAAATTTCATTCAAGAAAGAAACGATTTTGGAGAAGACTCAAGGCGTCCACTCGAGAGGATAGATCTTGAGAGGTTAGATGGTCTGCAGCCGGAAACGAAATCCGATTTCGATCGGCTCTACAACGCTTTGGACCAATGGCGTATTTTGGAGATCGAACGAGTGACCGGTAAGCTTTTCCGCCCGTCGAAGATCGCCGTTTGTAGTCTCATCCTATCGAGAGAAGTAGAACTCCTTCGTAAGATAGACGCGATGAAGAGTGCGGCGAAGCTGAAGTTAAAGGAACGACGTAGACGTAACTTCCTCGAGGAGCTTTCGAAACCTGTCCTTTGGAGGATTAATCAAGGAGAATCGATCTTAGTAGACACACCGATCGTTCAAAGGTCTCGACAATTTCGTAATCTCTACGACATGCTTTGCACGAAAAACGATTTTACGAATTCAAAGCGTATGGAACTATTGATAGGGATTAAAAAGGAAGCCGAGCCTCATACCTGCATTTATTCCGACGAATTGATTTATCTTATAAATCAAGAGATCGATCTTTTATCCCTTAGGATCGACGTGTCCAAATTGAATTGCCTGAGAGATCGTATCGCAATCGCTTTTATATTGTTCGCCAATAATTCATTGAAAAATTATCAAATAAGTATTATGGATAATGTTATAGATCGTAATACAAAAAGATTTTGTAAATCCTGCGGTAGAATTTTATCATCGATAAAATATCATCGTCATCATCGATTTCGTAATTTTTCGTCGTGCGTTTATTGCATCGGTTTACGTCCTGGTAGGACTCCAAGGATCGTCTACGAGCCGTATCGACGAATGCTGAAAGAGGTCAGGCGTCTAGAGACGAGTAACCGTTGTCACACGGGCTTTGCTTTCGTTATACCTCCCAAGGTCGTTTATCGTCTGGTAAACGGCATCTGGCACGGAAAATCCGCTATTTCCGAGTGCGACCAGCTCGATCGATTGTGTCTCTTACGTTTTCGTAATGACGTAGAATGGTCACCCTGGAATACTTTACTCTTGACCAAAGAGGAAGCTCTCAAACATCGGAGGATAAGAAATCTTCAAGATTTTTACGATGCCGAGCTTCTTCGAAAGTTTCATATGAAAAATTTGCAAGCCAAACTTACCTTTCGATATTTATTAGAAACGAAAGGAAATATCGATTTTTAATTTACCTTATTCGTAATTCTTAATGTTAATGAAGGATAAAAACATACATAATATAAAATGTTAATTTGATTTTCACGTGCGAACGACACGATACGACGTAAAAAAATGATATCGCAATTTTATTTTTTTTGCGATTTATGATATTGATAATAGATAAACATAAAGTGAAGATCAATGAAAAAAAAAAAACAAAAGAAAGAAACAATATGGATGATATAAAATGTAAGTTTGACTTAAATTTCTCGCGCGAACATACGATAAGAAAAAGAAAAAGAAGAAGAAAAGATGAAGAAAAAGAAATGAAAGAAGAAGAATAAGAAGAAGAAGACGAAGCGGATGGACGTCGAGCGCGTATTAAATTCTAAAAGTTATCGTTGTTCTGCTTCTTTCGTTGAGCCTGTCTTCGTGCTTTCGTGAAAAGCTTTTGGTCGCGTTGATAGCGCGAGTTAATCGCGTTGCAGTTTATAAACTAAGTTTCCGTCCAAGCGAGAAGGTACTCATGAATGCGTCTAACGTTCTAAATGGCATTCTCATAACGACTTCAAGGACGAACGACGTCCTTCCTTCCTTCCTTCCTTCCTTCTCTCTCTCTCTTTTTATTTTTTTAATTTTTTTTCCTTCATTTCAATGCCAAAGGTAATGATAAAAGGATGATAAAATGTTGAAAATATTTTTTTCGGAGCATTGAACGAATTTGAAAAAAAAAACAAAAAAAAAATGAAAAAAGAAAAAAGAAAAGGATCGAGGGATCCGGTTATTATTTATCCATCTCGTAGAAATCATAAATAACAAGGGCAAACTATAAATGGATGGATGCATATATCCAAGTATAAAATATTCTTTTATAAATGGTCATAAAATTTAATGTAAAAATATATATATATATACCTCTCGCCCTCATCTCCTCCAGCCCTTCTATATATATATATATATATATATATATGGGGTGAAGTATCGTTTTCTTTCTTTGTTTTTTTTTTTTTTGGAAGGGCTGTAGGAAGTGAGGGCGGGAGGTATGTTAAATCGGAGCTCCTATCGTCGGCTATTCAGACGATGGAATATTCAGCCGGCATCGAGAACAATGAGAGCTTAACATGTCCCGAAGAGTTTTCGCGCAGAACGACAAAGAGAAGAGGACATTTCAACGAAACGTTTCCCAGGGGTGTCATTTCGAACGAGAAAGTCTCTCTTTTCGAATACGGTACAACGAGTCGATTTTGTATGTCGCGTCTCGGACATACATACCAGACTAGTACGACTTCAAAAAGAGATCAAAAAGAAAACTTTTCGACAGATTGGATTTTCTTTCTCTTTTTTCCTTCTTCTTCTGTTTTCTCTCTCTCTCTCTCTCTCTCTCTCTCTTTTTTTCCCTTTCTTACGATTGAGATCGAATAATTATGCATGAACTATTTTTCTTTTCGACATACGATTGCTCGTATATGTGAAGTTCGAAAAAGTTGTCCTTTTTTTCTTTTTGATGTATCAAAGTATAAAGGAAAGGAAGGATGGAAGGAAGGAAGAAAGGAAGGAAAATATAAGAAAGGAAAAGAAAAAAAGGACTATAAAAGAAAAGAGAGAGAAAAAAAGAAAGAAAGAAAGAATGTGTGGTCGAATATATATATATATATTACTTTGGTCGCAAGAAGCACTCTTCTTGATCTACGTCGAGTCGTTTGCCACGTTGAGAAAGAATAGAGGAACGGAGTTTTCACAATTCGGGGATGGGGTGGTGAGTTGGAGTAAGAGGTGGCCCAGAATATCTTAATTTTCAGCAACATTAGTTTCCCGTTTTTTCTTACGATTTGTAACGCCTTACGTAGGACATAAACCATCAAGGCCAAATTTTGATATCTATCTACGTTTTTCTCATTGTCCAATTCTCCCTTCTCACTGTCCCCGATAATAATCCTTCCATTTTTCTTACAGGACGAGATCCAAACGACTTTCCTCTATATACATACATATATATATATATATATACATATATATATATATATATATACATTTGGATAATATTTCTTAGATACATTGTCGAACGTAATTTGAATCAATAAAACTTTTAAAATTATTTATTCGTCCATCTAAAGTTTGACTAATATGTACATAATATTACCTATACATAATTATTTTTATTAATTCCGATATAATCGCAGATCCACTTTCTTCTGTTTTGTTTGTTAAACTCTAGGAGCCAATGGGAGATAAGACGCGCCAAGGAACTTAAGTAATTTGTCTTCATTTCCGGCACAAGGATCGTTTATAGTTGCGAAATGTTACGTTAGGCACGTAAAGTTATTAAACATAGTACCGATAGCCGTGGCTTTCCTATTGAAATAAAGTTTCGGAGTTTAAATTAGAATAGTTTCGTATGTACTTTCTCTCTCTCTCTCTCTCTCTCTCTCTCTTTTTCTCTCATTTCACTGGTCTTTCCATCTTTCTTTCTCGTGGTTGGACGTGCGAAAGTACAGATGCAGAACGTAGTACAATAAATAAAACCGATCTTAACTCTACGATATAGACAAGGACAGATATATCAACGTCAAATAGACGGTCCGCTTTAAATGCAAATTCAAGATCCTTACTTTCTCTTCGCTTGTCTTTCTTTATATTTCTCTTCCTTTTACGATACCCGCACGAATCGAATAATCTATACGGTTTCTTTGGCGTCTTCAAAAAAAAAAAAAAATTTTTTTTTATTTTTTTTTTTCCTCTTTTCCTTTTCTTGTTTTTTCGCGCTCGATTGAAATCGTTTCAATGAAATCAAATTTGCAACTTTCGTATATGGTCGTTTATCAATATCCGTTTCGGACAGTCAACTATGTTACGTTTTTTTTTTTTTCTTTTGATATAAAACAGTAAATATATATATAGAGAGAGACAGAGAATGGTTGACGAAATGATCGAGGAGTAAAAAAACAAAGCGAACATCCATATGCGTAAAGCATATCGTGGAATTTTAAAAGAGTCTTTGACGTTCGTTCGACGTATAAATTTTTGAATAAAATCATTCGGCGTAGTTGTGTTTAATCTTTTTTTTCTTTTTTGTTTTTTTTTCTTTTTTTTTTTTTTTTATTCCGAAACGAAGTTGCGAATCGTGGAAGCTAGAAAATTTCACGCTCGATTTATTACTCTTTCTCTCCTAATGACATTCGCGACGTTACCTACGTTTCGATTAAACGATAACTTTATCCAGCTAATGCATTGTCCGTTTTAAGCACGTTAATGAGTTTTACCACACATAGACAGACACACACACACACATATATATATATATTATATAATATATGTTATATATATATATATATATATATATGAGAAATTGGAGCAACGTATCGTTCGTACGTTTTATACTAGGATCGACGTGGTTAAAGAGCTAATGGACACTGCCATAACGCTGCTTGTCAACGACTAACGATTTTATATGAAAGCTTGCTCATCATTTTCATCAAAAATAAAAATGTTCTTTTTGTATATATTGCTGAGAGAATGAATATAATTTATCTATACATATAATATATACATATACATATATATACATGTATGTATATATGTATACGTAAAGGGGTAAGCGTTCCCAACGAATGACTAATTGCATCGATTTGTGAAGTCGATTCAAAAGGCCGGTTTATTAAAGAACTCACTAATTGTTCGCGTAATTTTCGGGTAGTCATTATCAACTTGTTCATCACCATCAAGTAGGTCGACCTGTGAATGTTAAAAGGTATGAACAATAAGCCATATATCGAGCCGTTCAATTCATTATTTAAATGTGATGGGAACAAGAAAAAAAAGGACAAAAAAAAAGTAGAAGAAAGAAAAGAGAAAAAGAAAAATAACCTAAACTTTTGTAAAAGTTCAATCTAATTGAAATTAGAAATGTTTTATACTTTAAACCTTTACGTACGTTAGATATTACAGATAGATATAATCTAATGCTTTTCGATCGATCGTTCAACGAGAACCAAACTTTACCTTTGGTGAACATTTAAATCCGTGTAGATATTCTCGGTAATCCAAACGATATATTAATCAGCAGAGCACCAGCAGGAAAGCTTTCTTGACATAGGAATATGACGTAACGATAACACGTTTCCATCCTTTTCTAACTAGCCAGGGATTTGCGGTAGTATTAGTGGCCGGTTAGTTGTATATATAGTCGATCCCTTAATAAGTATGGAAATTAATATCAAATCGCGAGCGCTGATGTTTAGCTACCTCTCTCTCTCTCTCTCTCTCTTTCTCTTTCCAAACGTATACTTACTCGAAGGATATGTATACACACGTGTGTGTGTGTATATATATATATATATACATATACACATATATACACACACATGCATACAAGCGATTCCCATATACATCTCTCTCTCTCTTTCTCTCTCTCTCTCTCTCTCTCTCTCTCTCTGATCGCGGAAAACACGGGTACGAAGTGATTCATAACACGGGCATCGCATAAATTGCTGGTGATATGTTGGTGCGCAATTAGGGTTTGCTAAATCGGCATTACTAATTAGATTTGGTTATACCTCGCGGCTCCGCGGGTATCCCCTGACTACCATCGTCGCAACTATGTTACTATTACCACTACTATCACTACTTACTATTACGAGTGACGTTCTGATACTAACACAGAGAGTCAAACGTTATACTATTGCTGTACTCGTCATCACTGTCGTCGTCGTCGTCATCTTCATAGTCGTAATCGCCGTCGTCGTCGTAGTCGTTGTCGTCGTCGTCGTCGTCGTCGTCGTCGTCGTCATCGTCGTCTTCATCCAAGTGGCTAGGTGATATAGCTATAGATGTAATTGATTCGAGTTTCAAACTAATCTATATCTGAAGCGGGCCTCTCGATGGTGATCGATAATCGTTCATAAATGCCGTGGGAATGTAGGAAGTTAAGGCACGCATAATCGATGCCCCTAACCACCTTGACCACTAGAATTTGCTCATGGGATGAGCGGAATACCAAATATTTGATAATTCTCCATTAACTTGTATCGTTTACATCTCACCCTATCCCCGCTTATCCTACCCATCAACTTCACCTCGAATCTCTTTCTTCCACTACCATTTCTATCACTTCTTATCCAGTTTTAAGATCAATCTCTCTTAACTGTGACTGGTTCTTCTAGATCTTGAACTTGAATAAAGTCGCGAGTTTAAGGAGAGATCTGATAATGATAGATGTTTGTCCGAACAAACGTATATAACTTTTGACATACGGATTAATTCTAATTTAACAATCGAAATGATATTTACGATCATCTGTCATTTATTTATATTGATATTAATTTCTAATATGTATTTTAATAATTTCGTATTCCTTCGTAATCTTATGAGAAATTTCTTTAACCGAGGAATATAAATTACGAAAGATAAAACTTAATCGAGTTAAGTGATCCCTTTTCCTGATGGAATATAAAAGGATGGATCCCCGATTAGATATAAAATGACGGAGGTGGGAGGTGAGAGGGAGAGGTCACGTGAAATGATTTTCAAACGTTAATTGTCACAGCTAAAAGGACTATTCCGCAGTCAGACAGACACGGACAGAGATAAAGACGGAGGTACAGAGAGAGAGAGAGAGAGAGAGAGAGAGAGAGAGAGAGAGAGAGAGAGAGAGAGAGAGAGAGAGAGAGAGAGAGAGAGAGAGAGAGAGAGAGAGAGAGAGAGAGAGAGAGAGAGAGAGAGAGAGAGAGAGAGAGAGAGAGAGGGAGAGGGAGAGAGAGAGAGAGAGAGAGAGAGAGAGAGTGAGAGAGAGAGAGACCTGGTTCTCCTCATAACGTTGAACTTCCTTTGAGTAGATAACTGTAGATGGGACGGAGTTGATGGTCTGTTTACGAGCGTTCGTGATGATAAATCCAATAGGTGCAATTGAACAACGCAGTTCATCCACACGTCTAACGAGTTTAACGGAAACGTTTCTGCAATTTCAGTTAATTGTGTGTATGTTCATCACGTTTATTTAATAATACATTCGTCTTTATTTATTTATTTATTTATTTATTTATTTATTTATTTATTTATTTATTTATTTATTTATTTATTTTTCGCGGTTATTTTTTTTTCTTCTTTTCCTTTTTCTTGTTTTTCGTCTTCATCTTTTTTCTTCACCCTCGAAATAATTTTTTTATTTTCACACGATAAAATTACAAAAGACTTTTATTTTTTCTTTCTTTCTTTTTTTTTTTTCTTTTTTCTTTAATAAAATTAAAAATCAAATGAAAAATAATATACTGCAATGAAAATTATGTACAATAAAATATTAAGGCAAAAATGTTTTCCTCGACAATTTCCTATTACAAGTTCTTCTTCGTTGTCTCTTTCATACGTAGATGTCAGATATCTCTATGGATTCTCTCGTGTTTCATCGTCTTGCATAATTTTCGATTGGAAATCGAGGTTCACGAGTAATTAAAGAGCATGAAAAAGAAAACGAAAAAGAAAAATGATTTCTCGTTAATGAACGAGAGACGTGTCGTTTAATTAATAGATCATTTCTATGTGTTCATCATATCACATATACGCTGTTTTGACGATGCCAGAAAGTGCACAGTTTTATTTATTCCACTTTTCTTTTCTTCTTTTTTTTTTTTTTTTTTTTTTATAAAAAAATCTTTCTTTTTATCTCTTTTATATTATATCCCATATGTATCTCAGCTCTATGACATCAAGTCTCATAGATTCGATTTTGTAAATAAGATATCTTTGCATATCTATTGTGTATAGTGATTCAAGGAAACTGAATATTCTATTTTCTTGAACGTGAGAAAAGAGAGAGAAAGAGAGAAAGAAAAAGAAAGAGAGAGAGAGAAAGAGAGAGAAAGAGAGAGGAGAGAATTTTTTTCCTCTCTCATTCATGCATACATTCACATACGCAATTCGTCTCGGACGGATGTGAGAAAAAACGTAGCATGATAAAAAATCTACAGCATCTAGTGTGTTTGTATGCGTGAGTATCCATACGTGCGTGTCTATATGTGTGAGTATGCATATATGTGTGAGAAAGCAGTAAGCGAGATCTAATGCAAAAGCACTCCCTATAAACGCCTTCTTTTAGACCCTCTCATAAATTTGGTTATTATTTAAAATACTTAACTTGTGTTGGAATTTTTTTCTCACAAACACTAAGTACGTACATACATACATACATACATGTATATCAATATATATATATATATATATATATATATATATATATGAATATATGTATATGATGGTATTTATATATACGTGACGTAGCTTATGTGCAAAAGATACGATGAGATCTTCCACACGTTCGCGTGTAGACGTTTAAAAAGTAATGCTTTACGATGCTCCACGCTCTCATGACGTTTATGCCAACGAGCCTGTCTCGTAACTTCACGAAGTTCATAACGTATGAAAAGTTTGTAGCATATAATACGATGCTTCTTTAAACTCCGACCTACGAGATATATTTTTTTTTTCTATTATCTTCTTTT
The DNA here is from genome assembly GCF_050613455.1 of Vespa mandarinia. Lineage (NCBI taxonomy): Eukaryota > Metazoa > Arthropoda > Insecta > Hymenoptera > Vespidae > Vespa > Vespa mandarinia. Next base: position 8,172,631 of record NC_140815.1, on the reverse strand, counting down.
TTTCCTTTACCCACACGATAAAATTACAAAAGACCTCTGTTCCTTTTTTCTCTTTTCTTCTTTCCTTTTTTTTTTGTCAGCATTTATTATTTAAGACACCTTCGTATTTGAGATTAATTGTTCGAAAGTGTCTTGTTTGTCATTCCTATGCTAGGACTGACTCGTATTTTTATTATTTCTTTTTTTTTCGATAAAATTAAAAAATTGCTTTGTTCAAATAAAATGTCCTCTTTTCTTTCTTTTGTTTTTTTTTTTTTTTTGTAAGCAACGTCCAATCGCGCGAATACTTTAATAGTAAATTATTATTCTATCAAGTAGAGAAACGAGAAAAGATAAGGGAGAATAATACTCGACAAGAAGGAAAATCGATTTCCCTTTTGTTTCCTCTGTAGATTCGAGTGTTAACACCTTACCCTGGTCGACGAAGGGCTAAAGGATCTTCGAAGATCGTCGAGAGACCTTACCACCCCAAGGGAACCTGTATTTTACACGAAAAGGCAATGGAACTTCTCACTCTCCTCCAACCTCATCCCCCCACCTACCCCCACCCCATCTCGGTCTTGTAATTAGGATTACGTTCGAACAAGTGGCAGACACTTGAAGACTCTCCAAGTGACAATCAAAATTTGTGGAATGATATTTTTTACGACAGTGTGTTTCTGTTGTTTTTTTTCTTTTCTTTTTCTTCTTTTTCTTTTCCCTTTACCGACTTTGGTCGTTCGTCGCAGTCCAAAAAAAAAAAAAAAAAGAAAAAAAGAAAAAGCAAAAAAAAAACAAGCAAATAACAAAAATGAAACAAAACGAAAGAACAAGCTGAAAGAGCGAATGGAAAAGCTATTCGAAAGAGAGTTTTGTTAAAGGAATGAGAAAAAAAAAAGAAACGAGAAAAAGGAAAAAAGAAAGAAAGAAAGAAAGAAAGAAAAAAAAAATAAAAAATACGACACTCCTTCCCGACCACCCATGAGAAATTTAACGCGAGCAAATTGCGGCGAATAATTGCACAAGTACGTTATGCACGTTGCAACGATTATTCAGTTGAATAGAAAATTTCGCTTTTTCGAACGTAGCTCATTTCCATTGGACGGAACGGAATGGTCAGGGTGTTGATAAAAAGAAAAAAAAAAAAAAAAGAAAAAAAGAAAAAAAAAAAATGGGTAATGCGCGAGAAAATGAGAATAGTGCTTCGTCGAATGAATTTACAGATGGTTACTCGATTAAAACTCATTTTATCGTACAATTTTCTTCAACGTACCATTTATCACGAATTTATCGTTTAACTCAGTTAGTGATTAAGCGATTTACGAACGATTAGTAAACGATCCCTTTTACGTTTTGGTAAATTTCTTGTGGAAGGGGAAAAAAAAAAGAAATTTGGGGAAGGAAACATATATACATCTCTCATATATACATATATATATATATACATATATATATATATATATATATATATATATATATATATATATGTTTATATATTTTTTATACGTGTGTACGTGTATATATATACATATATATATATATATGTATATACGTACGTGTGTACGTGTGCTTGTGAAGCAGATTAAAAAGTGAAGAGCATCTGCCAGCAGATATAGGACGACGAGTCCGGGCTGGAAGAAAGCATCGTTGAGAGTACGAAAGGAGAATAAAAGAGCCGGAGGGGGTTATAATTACTCGGAATGCTCCTCCGTGTTCGAATGGAGGTACCGTGACAGCTTTACACCCTCTTCCTAAACCCTCTTCACCCCTGTACCATACCCCTTTTACTATCCCTTCCACGTTTCATTCATCTTTCATCTCGCTCGCCCTTTTTCTTTTTTTTCTTTTTTTTTCTTCTTCTTCTTCTTCTTCTTCTTCTTTCTCCCTTTCTCTCCTTTTCTCTCTCTCTCTCTCTCTTTCTCTCTCTATCTATCTATCTATCTATCTATCTCACTTTCTTTTTTTTTCTTTGTTCCACCTCTCATCGAGCGTTCTTTTTCATCGTCACTTGCACTTCGAGTTTCTCCTTCTCTCTTTTTTCCTATTCCTTTTCTTCTCTCCTTGTTTTAATCCTTCTTTTACTGGTTTCGTACTTTGCTCAAAAAATACGATCGGAATCGTCGGTTCTGATTGAGACAAAGGAAATAGATTTTTCTCTCTCTCTCTCTCTGTCTCTGTCTCTGTCTCTTTACTCATCGATGATATGTGAATCGTTCGTTTTCTTTAATCTTCCTTTCTAAATTTTCATTCATTCATTCATTCATTCATTCATTCATTCATTCATTCATTCATTCATTCATACATTGATTCATTCATACATTGATTCATTCATTGAATCATTCATTGATTTCTTTTCGAGTATAAAAATGAATAAATCGATACGTTGTACAACGCGATAGTTAAAAAAGAAATACAATTTTGTTTTTTCTTTTCTATCAATCGACTCTCTATTTATGTAGCTATTTAATATGTTATTTAATATGTTATAATAATTTCTAATATAATTAGGCAGAAATTTTTTATCTTTTCTTTTCTTTTCTTTCTTTTCTTTCCTTTTCTTTTTTTTTTTTTTTAAGAACCCAACAACTTATTATTTCAATCGAAATCGTACCGTATCGTTCGTGTACACCTTTTCCATTTCTATTCTACTATTTCTTTTTGTCTTACTATACTCTATGTCCATGGACCGTGGCTAACTCATATATCATGGAAAGGTGAGCGTGTGATCTTTCGTGCGAGGACTAAACTCATTTTCAAAGAGAAAGTTGCATGGTACACAGAGAAAATTGAGTTTTGCTTCTCGTTGCCACAGTAACATTCGATATTTGTGGAAACCTGTACATTTCTCTCTCTCTTTTTCTCTCTCTACCTCTTTCTCCCTCTTTTCGTTTTCGCGTATACTCGATAGCATTTTATATCTTTCACAAAAGTTTGATCACGAAGCTTTCACGAATGCGTGCAATATATATCGCGTAAATAAACTAACTGTTTATGATACGACACTATTTGCTTAACCATATTCACGTTTGTTCTATCAACATCGATCTCTCTCTTCTTCTCTCTCTCTCTCTCTCTCTCTCTCTCTCCCTTTCTTTCTTTCTTTCTCTTTTCATGTATACATGTTGATATTTTCAAGTCGAATGTCGAGCGATCGATTTTTCTTACGACAGAGATTAAAAATATGAATGAATTTTATCGCGATTTTTATTATTTCTTTTGTCTATTTTTTTTCTCTTTTTTTTTTTAATATAATAATAACGATTACTATTCGATCGTAGATAATGTAGAAAATTATTAATATTTCATTCGAAATTATTTTTTTTTTTGACAGAAAATAGTGAAGTAATAATTAATGATCCCAATATTTTCCCATGTTTTATCTCATCCGTCGTATCCTTCGATCGTTCTCTTCGATCATACATGAGAAAGACCTAACACAAAAAAAAGAAAGTCTTGAAGATTGAACCATATCGATGGGAATGTGTGCTTTTTATATACCCTAAACGATCGATTTTCTCTTTCTATAACTAATGATAACGAAACGCGCCGATGAAACTCATTCGGTTGAATCTTCACGAAAATGTTATAGGATTCATGTTCCAATTTTCTCTTCAATGTGTTTCGAGAAGGAGAAAGAGAAAAAGAGAGAGAGAGTGAGAGAGAGAGAGAGAGAGAGAGAGAGAGAGAGATAAAAAAAAAAGAAAAAGAGTTCTGACATCTTACTTTTATCGACCATGAATTGTTTCCACGAATGAGTATCTCCTAATATTCTCGAAAACGTTTAAGAATAGGCCAAATCGGTGTATTTCTCGATAACCTAAAGTAGACAAAGAGAAAGAGAGAGAGAGAGAGAGAGAGAGAGAGAGAGAGAGAGAGAGAGAGACCGAATCAAATGGTCATTGCGTAGAAAACGATTATTACGGAGTTCGGACTGTTATTTCAGAAAGTGGTATAGAAAAGGGCTTTACTTTCTCAACCGTAGAAGATAATATGATCGAGCAAATAAAAGTTTTCCCATCTGCCGTATGAAGAAGAAATATCTGGGAATCGAACGGTAAAGATGTAAGATACGTCAAAAAGTCAGAGTCGAGAAAATGATGGTCCATCAGGAATACACCTATTCTTTATCTATGTATTATTAAAGGATAAAATAAAAGGATAACAATATCGTTAATAATTATGATATAATAATGGCGTACGATTATTGCACTCATATGTTTTTTTTTTCCTTTTCCTACGATTTTGATATATCAGCCGATAATTTGATTTATATATATATATATATATATATATTGGATTAAAGAAAAAAAAAAAAAACGAAAGAAAATGTGCATTTTGATAATTAACATGGATACCAAAAGTCGTTAAAGGAAAGTAAGAAAGAAAAAGAAAATGGATAAGGACGAGAGGTGAATGGTGAGAGGGTGAATTTCGAAAGAATAGAACTCATAAAATTTAGGCGTGGGAATGCGAAACGTGTTAGTCGACGAGATCATTTCTCTCTCTCTCTCTTTCTTTCTTTTTCTTTCTCTCTTGTCTTTCTTCTCTATGGCATCATGATTACCGAAACGGGCCGACGGCAGTAAACTTGTGCGTAGAGGTTCGTTCATTCGTTCGTTTATTCGTTCCTTCGAAATGTTTCAGGAAGGGTCGAGACGGTGAGAAGAACGAAAGCTTTTATGTAGAACCGACACGAGGCCAACCCTTCTCTCCTTTCTAACAATGCCTAAAATACTCAAGCTTGTGGTTCGTTTTACGCTGCTTGAGCTTTTCACTACCATTTTCGAAAGCTACCACGTTTCCTCTCACGATCTATTATATATATATATTATATATATATATATATATATATATATATATATATATATATATGGCTCTCTCTCTGTCTTTTCCTTTGTCTTTCATCTTGACTTCTCTTTTCTTCTCTTTTATAAGATAAAACCTTCCAGTTGTCATGTTTCTTGAAGTTCCCTCTTGCATTATGAAACTCACTATCATAACTCTTGCTAATAATTATATGAAAATTTTTCTTCCTCGACTCAAAGGTCGCCTGTTATTCGCGGCTTTTTTTATCCCCGTTTTTTTTTTTCTTTCTCTTTTTTTCTTTTTCTTTTTTTTTACTTTATTCAGAAAGCTGTCATCGTTTAAGGAGAAGTTTCCGAGAGAGATAACTTTTCTTTCTTTCTTTCTTTCTTTCCTTTTCTTCTCTCTCTCTCTCTCTCTCTCTCTCACTCTCTCTTTTTAATAATTTGATAGAGAACGTTTAACGTGCCACTGTGATTTTCTTTTAGAACTTTCTATCTCTCTCTCTCTCTCTCTCTCTCTTTCTCTCTCTCTCTCTCTCTCTCTCTCTCTTTCTCTCTCTCTCTCTCTCTCTCGATAGATACTTAGTCATTTCCACGAGAAGGCTATCCTTTCCACACGAATCGTTTCTTCCGACCGTTTAACAGAAGAGAACGTACGATTCTCGAGAATTAATTCGAGTACCTTAGAATTATCCAAGTCAAGCGGATCCGCCAATATTTGCACAGTAGCGTTTCCCTTTCACAGTTTCACCGTATCTATCTGCTATTCCAACTATCTTTCCTTATATACCAGAAGATTCGATTGGGCTCGATTGGGCCTCGATTGCATCCGTTCCTTGGTGGCTTGATCAATAGCATTTAGAAAATTTAATTTGTTACTTATTTATCATGATTATCGCGAACATAGAAATGAGTTTCAATATATATGTATAATCTTGGCAGGTTGGTAGGTTACATTAGTTTAACGAAAGAAAAATATTCTTCTTCATTTTTTTTCTTTTCTTTTTTTGTTCTTCTATTAAATCCATTTCACCGAACCAACCCCATTTCGGATTTGAACAATCCTTTCCCTCCCTTCTTCCCTCTTCCATCGTAGGTACCACTCTCGTTCTCAATTTTTTTCTTTCCCCTCTTCTCTCTTACTTTCTTCCTTTCTTTCTTCCTATTTATTTATCCCTCCCTTCTCTCTCTCTCTCTTTTATTTTCTTTTTTTTTCTTCTTCTTTTTTCCAATCCACCGTTAGCCGTAAATTCATCAACTACGTTTTTGCAAGTCTCTCACATGGCGGACCACCGATTAATCCGTTACTGTCACGCTCTACGTTCACGCGAAGAACGTAGAGAAAGAGAGGTGTAGCGAAAGACAAAGGTGGACTGACACGAAATTGTTACAAAACACATACCAACGACGAGAAAAAAGGCCAAAAAAAAAAACAAAAAAAAAAAGAAAAAAAAAGAAAGAAGAGAGAGGAGGGACAAAAAAAAAAGGAGAGAGAGAAAAAAATGTCTCCACCACTTCGTCAGAGAGATTTCGGAGAGACGTGAAAGCGTCGAATGATCTTCGATGGTTTAAATTCGTATCCAGGTATACGTATACGTATATATAGGTATTCACCTTGTTACACCTGAAATTTTTATGAAGACAAAAATACTGACGAATACCACGTTCTGTCATTGGTTAATTACGATCTGTTATAGTGTTGTAAAGATTAAAAAGAGAGAGAGAGAGAGAGAGAGAGAGAGAGAAAAAGAGAATGACAATTCACGATCGATGTAATTTTATTAATCTACTTAAAATATACTTATGAATAATTTCATTCATTTCTTTATTTTTCTAATGATTTATCAAGAATATTTTTTACCATATAGGAAATAGACAAGAAAGAGAAAGAAAAAGAGAAACGTTCGTCGTCGTTAATTCGTTGATCGTAATACAGTACAGAAGAGAGGTATATATAAAAAGCAAAAAAAAAAAAAAAAAAAAAAAAAACAAAAAGGGAAAGAAAAAAGAAAAAACGAGAGGAAAAGCGTATAACATTTTATAAAAATAAATTGACTCACGATCGTGTCCCGCATCGTGATTTACGCATGAATGCGTACGTGCGTGAGATACACGTCGATACGATTGTACGTAGTTTCGAGTTTTACGTTTGTATTTTTAACGCAAACGTGCGCATATATGTCTACGTATCATTCTACTTTCATCTTTTATCCATTTAATTTCTTTCGGTATGCGTGATCGAATCGTAAATCGAATTAACGTACCGCACAAGTTTCTTTAATTATCATTCCTTTTGGTAGAGATCTTAAAAGGAAATAGAGAGAGAGATGGATAAACCGAGAAAGAGAGAGAAAGAGAGAGAGAGAGAGAGAGAGAAGATGAAATTTTGAATGTTCCTGACATATGTACCGTAATTGTGGAATTTCACATTGCCGGAGAGACACATCACGCATCTGGCGGCAGTGATGTGACGTAGGATTATGAGAGCAACACGCGGCACTGCCTGACTGATGTCCGGTGAACCGACGTTTTGATGCATTAGCTTAGCTTTACGGTCACCACTCCTAAATACCTTACCTATATTACCACAAATTGCAATTAAGTGAAAATAAATTTACAGTTTGCGTCCAACATCCTAGCCGAGAATATCTGGTTTATTTAGATGTTTTTTCTTTTTCTTGTTTTTTTTTTCTCTCTCTCTTTCTCTCTCTTTTTTTTTTCCTTTTTTCTTTTTTGTTTCTTTCTTTTTAACCAAACAACAGATATATACGTATATATATATATATATATATATATATATATATATATGTATATATATATAATTACGAATTTGGAATATCTCGAATCTCATTAAACGATCTGTTAATATTGATTGGAATAAAATGTTGGGAACGAATAACGAAAGATTCAAAATTGTCTGATTTAGATCTTAAAATGACAGATAGAAATACGAATTTAGAATCCTCGAATTTTATTAAAATTTTATGTACAACGGCGAGGTCAATAACGAAATCGGAAATGTCTTTTAATTTAGTTCTTAAAACGACAAATACAAGAACGAATTTGGAACACCTCGAATTTAATTAAACGATCGGTTAAATATGTATGATATTTACGTATATAACGTAGAGATCGATATATCAAGTTAAATTTCTAATATTATTTCTATACGATCCTTATGAATTTCAATTATGTCCATTCGATTTTTATTGCTTGTTTGGTGAAAAAGGAAAAAAAAAAAGAAAGAAACAAAAGATTTTCGAATTAAATCCATGAAGATCATATCCTAAATTGCATAACATTAAAATAACGACCAAGTGCATTTATGATATATCATAATTTTGATGGCCATTGAACTTCATCCAAGGATGATATCATTTTGCATATGTCGCGATGGAAAATTTATGGACACTCATCGAAAGCTCAAACCAATGAGATTCTAACAATTTATTGACAATTTTTGTTCATCCTACGAGCGAATGAGTATTGGTATATGTAGTATCTGTTACATTAAATATATTGCCCTCGTTTCCCCCTATTTGTGTGTTCCAAATTTTTGTATATACGTACGTACATACATGACATACATACATATATATATATACGTAAAGTATTGGTTTATATTGTAAATATTGTATACTGTGCAACCTGCCAGTATTTATTGAATGCACGTGTTTTAGTCCACGTGAGCTAATCTTATATCGAGATTAGAAAGATTTCTTTTATATATCGGTAATAGGTATTAGATAAAAGTAATAAAAAAGAAATGGAAGAAATAAAAATGAAAAAGGAAACAACACGTGGGATAACTTTAATCAAATTTTTGTTTAATCGGTAAAAATGTGATATTCTTAAAGACTCTTTTTGTTTTCGTTATCTCCCTCTCTTTCTCTCTCTCTCTCTCTTTCTCTCTTTCTCTCGATAGCCTAGAAAAGTTCTGTCAATAATTTTTAAATCATATCGGTAAAGCTATTCGGCGAATGAGAACATATGGTTAACTATTGATTAGTTATAGCATATTAATGCGAATAAAATTATACCGCATGGTAGAACGAATTTCCATTAAATCGATAAATCCTTTTTATTTTTCAAATAGTTACATTTTATAACCGCTTCTATTATTGTAAAAAGTTGGTGTTTTAAATATAACAATAATGAAGAAAAATGAATAAATAAATAAATAAATAAATAAATAAATAAATAAATAAATAAATAATAATAATAATAAAAATAATAATAATAACAATAATAATAATGGCAACAATCGATAAAATATTTTACCGATAAATTACTATTGCGTTTTAATATATATACTGGGCGTGATAATTCACATTTTCTGTAAATACAAACAAATGTACGGTGGTATTGCAAGCGACGTGAGTAGAACAAACAAACGAACAAACAAACAAACAAACAAAAAAATAAAAAAAGAAACAAGAAGAAAGAAGAAAATAAAAGACAAATGCATCGAAATGTAAATAGCAATGATTTTTAATTTAAGACTGACGTCCTTAATTATTAGTAATACGTTCTCGAGATGATAAATTATCGTGCTCATAAAAAAAAAAAAAGAAAAAAAAAGGAAAAAGAGAAAAGAAACACAAAAAAGTGAAAGAAAAAGGAAAAAGGAAAAAAGAAAAAAGGAGAAGAAAGAAAAATAAATAAAAAGAAAGAAAGAATGGAAAAGAGAGGAAAGATGTTTTATTTGATAATGACCACGTGCATCTAATATTCCTGACGAATTTGCATCATTTATGTCTTTTACTGTACTCCTTTATCTTGTGCAAATGATTTAACTGGAACATCGTACGTGAAAACAAAGGGATTGTTAAGAGAAATACAAACAGATTCAGAGATGGATAAAAGAAGGAAAAAGAGAGAGGGATAGAGAAAGAGATATATATATATATATATGTATATATGTTTAGGATTAATTACATTAAATTGGCTAAGATTAACGAAGATGTAACATGTCTTTGTTCGAAGGAGAAGACTATAAAGGAGCTATACATGAAATGTGTACATCTGTAGATAATATAATATATACGTACGTATACTGATATATATTTTATATTTCGTACGATATAACAATTATCATTAAATTTTAGAAAATTGATGACTGGTATATTTCAAATCATCGTCGATATAATTTTCCAAACAAACATGATTTAATTTACAAGAATTATAATAAAACGATTAATGAAAATTAATTTTTATTTTATATATATATATATATGTATAGGTAAAATTGAAAATTTTTATCGTACGATTATCTTTTGATAATTCAACTATATACTTAGCTATTTATTTATTATTTATTTATTATTGCCAATGTAAAGTTTTATAATACTTTAATACTTTAATAAGAATTAGATCAAATTGATTTGAAAAATATATTCAAACATGCAGCCATTCGCCCGGTAATACTTGCATCGAATTGAATTTCGATAGATAGCAAGTAATACCGACCCAGGTCTCACCACGTGGAGGTTGCTACTTCTGGAGACCCATGAACTATGATTAATGATTCTACTTCTAAAATCTATCCTATTAAGTACGTAAGTACGTAAGTAAACTGATGTCTGTCTCAAAGTGATTCACTTTAAATCGATATTATAGCGAGATCTATTTATCTAATAAAATAGAAAGGAATCCTTATAAATTTTGTAAAATTCGTGTGCATGAGAAATTTTTTGTCTTAAAATAAGTCGATTTCTTTTTTGAAAAATTTTAAATCTTGTTTGTTTTTTTATCCAATTGATTGGAAATTTCATTGAAAATTCAAATTTATTTATAAAAGTAATTGAGCATTAATTATTTCTCTAATGTAAGATGGAATATCATCTTGATCTAAATAATATATATAGAAATATATATGTATGTGTTTATTCATGATTCTAATCTAAAAAAAAATTCTTTTCCCGTAACGCGTGACAATGGAAGAATTTGGCACACATCCGAGTATGCTTTTGCATTTTGTGTGCATCTTCATTCAATACTTTTTCAATGGTACTTCCCCCCCCCCCCCCCCCCCCCCAACAATTGCCATATCTTATACCTTTCGTAACTATAATTTCAATATATATAACTTAATTTTTATAAGAATAAAATTAGGAATTTAATTTTACTTTATAAAAGAACGAAGTAATAAATTGATGAGTTTAATTATGGAATTTGATTTTATTAAAATAAAATAAGGAATTTTATTGAACAAGAACTTGATTCTATTAAAATAAAATGATGAATTTAATTGAACTTTAAAAAAGAAAAAAAGTGAAAAATTTTCGATCGGACTTCGATATTGAATTTGATTATGTAAAAATAAAATCATAAATTTTATTGGATTTTAAAAAAGGGAAAATGTGCAAAATTTATTTTTTGAATTTAATAATAAAAATGTATAAAATATTAAATAATCCTATTCGCGTACGTATATAATGTGACATCATAGACGGAATGTTACGTCGTCTTAGTTGTTCAAATCTATATCCCTGCGCTCATTACCATAAGAGCATTTTGAGTGATAACATAATAAAATTAAAATACGATTAAGAGCCATTAATTAGTATATTAATTGCTGAAAATCCTTTACCTTAAAATTAATTAATTTATTCTAGGACATAAAGGACTATAATTTTTCTATAAGTCTTTTATTCTTTTATCAATGATTCTACTTGATTTTCCTCTATCAAAAAGCAACGACAAAGTGATTTTTATTTAAATATAAAAATATTATGAAAAATACTTGGATTTAAAATCCTATTTAAAAATATTTTTTAAATACAATTGAAACATTAAAATTGCAAATAATTACAAACTCTTATGAAACAAGAAGATTTAATAAATCCTGATTTAATAAATAAATCAAAAAAAATAAAAAAGACAAAGAAAAAAAAAGAAATCATTCATGAGTAAATCTTCGTAGAAAACGCTTTTATACTAATTAATTACGACCTATCGCTCGTGTCGATTCGTATCTTTCATTCTCGACATGATTGAACAACAATCGAAGGGAATTAAAAAATTCACTTACTGCTTAAGAAGTTCTGTGATGGCTCCAAAACACTCGTTCACCATTTAGATTGAAATTAAGGATGGATGATTCGTAGTTGATTGAAAAATGAAATATGGGTTGACATCGAAATTGGCCGAGATTCTTTCTTCGATGACGCACTGACTCTAATACGTGGTAATTATTTTTTAACTAAACGATCACTGAATTTACTTCGCAATACTTTATTTTTTTTTTTTTTATAAATACAGTCTATGCGTCTGTTAAAAAAAAAATGAAAAAACTTTACGAACAAACACTGACTCTCTAACGATTGCATTTCACGTAGTCGATCACAAAATCACTTCTTTTGAACGCAGAAAATGCTGCTTCTATTTTACTCGCGATTGTAATTGTATACTGAAATAGAAAAATAAAAAATGAAATTATTAAAATATCACGATTGTAATAAATAAATGTATAAATTATTGAAGAAATGCGTGATACAAAAATATATTTTACTTTAAATCTCTTTGTTGAAATCCTAAGACAGTTTCGATGTTTACTCGTCGGAGTACGAAGGAGAACTGACTCGTTAATCGTCAAAGTCGATCAAAGGTTTGTTATTATTGACGTTACACGTAGCTAACGATCACCAAAGTTTTAAATTTAAATCTAAAAGAAAATACATTGTATAAATTATTCAAGAAATGTGTAACATAGAAATGTACTTACTTTAAATCTTCGTTGATACTTGCAAGAAAAATATACCTGAGAGATCATCGATGTCGTCGAAGGATAAAAGAGAATTGATTCGATAATAAAAAGTCAATAAAATCCAATAAAAAGATCGTATATGTTTATTATCACACAAGATTAATTATGTCTAGATTACAATTTGTAAGTATTGGAATTTTTAATTAAAATTACTTACAAGTTTCTCAAGCGTTACGTGTCTTTTTAATATTTAAACGAACGCACTATTTTTTAAAGTATTAATTTTTTTTATATTCCATGGATATTATATACAATTTAAATAATCATAAAATAATCGAAAGTATCGATCATTTAATTTTAACACGTATAAATGAAAAAAGTGGAGATGTTTATTCGTCGGAGTGAAAAAAAAAATATATCAACCGGATAACAATTCGAAGTTTTTATTGACATTATAATGAGACAACGATATAGCGTTTGAAATTTAAATATTATTGAAATAATTAATTAAAATTATTTTATACACAATATTTAAGAAATCTTACGAGCTATATAATTTTTTAAACAAACGTAATATTGTTTTCATAATCGTTCATTATTCATCATATATCATTTAAATTAATTACGAAATAATTTAAAGTACAAATTATTATATTTAAATTTAATTAAAAATAATTTAGTCGACGTTTGTCTAAGTCGTGTCTTTTTTCTTAAAAAAAAAAAAAAGTAAAAATTCTTATAACTAGCCAATAGTACATTGTTCTTCGATGATAAAAACAATCACGATCGGGTCGCATTTATGCGATCTCGAAGCAATCGTACATGGCTGTAGATTGCACGTTGCAATATCCGTTGTGATTACGTCTGCAGTTCTCTTTCTCTCTCCTCTCTCTCTTTCACTTACTCTTTGCCACGGATATAATTGAATCCACGATGAGAGAGAAAACGAAAGAAAGAAAGTGAAAGAGAGAGAGAGAGAGAGAGGGAGAAAGTGTATCTTTCGATCTCAGTTTTTCACACGCGGATGTAAATCAGATTTTCTCGTTTTTCTTTTCTCTATCTACTCTTTGTATATGTAGGTGTATATGTGTATGTGCGTATGTGCTCACGTGTGTGTTCGATGGCTTTTCTCTTCGAAGGTTTTATTAGAATTCATTGAATTTTCAAGTTGAATTCGAACGATATTAATCGAGCAATTATTTTATTATTATTATTATTATTATTATTATTATTATTGTTATAGAATTTTTTTTTATTAAGGTAAATAATATTATTATTTTTTTTTTTTTTTTTTTTTTTTCTTTTTAAGAAGATAAAATTCATACAACAGAGGATCGTATAAAATGACTTCATCGAATATGTAAATTATCCTTATTTTTTATTTTTTTTTCACTTCTCATTATCCCCGTATAAAATAACAAAGAGAGTACCTTTCCTAATAGAAACAATTTCCAAATAGAAACAATTTATTTTTTATAGACGATCCTTTTTAATGATATTTCGTTGGAAATCGTTTGCACGTAAACCGAATCGATCCAAGAGATCTGAGACTCAACTGTCCGTTAATGCGTTTCTGAGTGCCGATCGAATTTCTATTTAAAGAACAGAAAACTTTTTATATATATATATATATATATATACACATAGGAAAGGTTACAGAGAAGAAGAAGAAGAAGACGAAAAAGAAGAAAAAAGAAGAAGAAAAAAGAAGAAGAAAAAAGAGGTCCTTTTGATCGGTATAGTAACGAAGTATTCTTTCAATTTGCCTTCGTGAAAGCTAGGACAGCTCTCGACGACGAAGACGACGACGACGACGAAGACGACGACAACTAACATAGAGAAGAAGACCATTCTCGGTGAACCCCATTTTGAGAAAAGCGTTCCTCTTTTCTTATCATTCTTTTTTTTTTCTTTTCTTTATGAATAGAAAAAGAAAGAAAAAGAAAAAGAAAAAGAAGAAGAAGAAGAAGAAGAAGAAGAAGAAGAAGAAGAAGAAAAGCAACGGCTCGTACATTTACCCTTAATTTTTCTCTTTTCTTACCTATGACGCTTTCGCTACCATAAAAGATTTCGCATCTATGCTCTAATGAAATTTCACGTGAACTTCCTAGTGTCACCTGTTAGTTGAACGCCATTTTGCTTTCTTTCTTTTTTGCTTTCTTTCTTTCTTTCTTTCTCTCTTTCTTTTTTTCATTTTTTCTTCTATTTCCTTTTCATATCATTTTTATTCGTCCTCGAAGAAGAGATCGTTGTTTAGATCTAAATGCGTCCCTTTTGCAATTATCGAAAAAATCGGTCGTGTTTTTTCTCTCTTTTTCTTTTTTTTTTTTTTTTGCCATGAGAAAGTGCGTGCGTGTGTGTGTGTGAGAGAGAGAGAGAGAAAGTAATCGTCGGCAATTGGCTGTCACCGGAAACTTGCCCTGTCCTTTTTTTCACATTTATTATATATTAATAGTTTCCGTCGCTATATAGTAGATATATATATATATATATATAGATATATATATATATATATATATACATGTGTGTGTATTTTTTTAATTAATAAAACTCCATTGACGATTGAGAAAAAATAAAATTCAATCATTCCAAATGAAATTTGTGCTTGCACGTATGATTGAATTAATCCCTTGTGTTTTCTTCTTTTTTTTTTTTTCTTTTTTCGCTTTTTTTTACGTTCACAACCGCACAACTTTTCCCAATCTTTTATGAAAAATATGATATCAAATATAATACTTGTCATGAAAAAGAATCATCATTCCTCTTTAACTTTTAACCTTGTTGCATTTATAAACGTGCGTAATCTTTCTTAATAATTTTTTCTTTTTCTGTTTCGTCTCTCTCTTGTCTCTCTCTCTCTCTCTCTCTCTCCCTCTCTCTCTCTTTATCTTCTTTTCTTTTCTTTCTTTTTTCATACATCGAACGATCTAAAAAAACGTTATAAATATATGTGATATATAAAATGTCGGACGGTCACTCAATATTCAATGGATAAAAGGAGGAAGCATTGAGAAACACCGATGGTTTACATTGATATTCGTTCAAATTATAACGGTGCGTTTTGTGTTTGCAAAGGAAACCTTTTCTCTTTCGTATGGACGCAAGTTCGATCGTATTTTATCGTATATGCTTGGTTAAACTCGACTGAACATACACACACACACACACACATACATGAAAATATATTATATGAATGATAAATAATAAATTGGTCGTACGTATGAATATTCTTTCGCGTATCAAGCATGCGAGCGATATTGTCTGATTAAAAAAAAAAAAAAAAAAAAAAAAAAGAGGAAAGAAGGTGAAAAAGAAGTGAAAAACAATATATATATATATATATATATATATATATATATATGTATATATAGAATAAAGAAAAAAGAAGAAAGATCTCTCAAATAATAAAATCGCAATAAAGGTATTTCATAAAATCGGTACGATTGGAGATTAATTCGAGAGCGATCGTTTCTTTTTTTTTGTCTCTTCTTTTCCTTCTTTTTTTTTTTTTTTTTCTTTCCTTTTATATTATATCACGCGATTGATATAAAAATGGATAGGAAGAAGAAGAAGAAAAAGAAGAGAAAAGAGGATTTGTCAAATAATAAAATTCTTTATTCATATATCTATCTACATAAATAATAAAATCGTAACGATTGGTCATTGATTCGTGAGAAATTTTCTTTTTCTTATATTTTTTTCTGAATACTTTTCTTTTTTATTCTCTCTCTCTCTCTCTCTCTCTCTCTCTCTCTTTCTCCCTCATTTTTTTCTCATATCATACCATCACGACGCTGAAGCACAGAATGAAAAAAAAAAAAAAGGAAAGATTTATCGAACAATAAAATTCCTTATGTGTGTTCCTATTTTTTTTATAATAAAATCGTACGATCGGGACTAATTTGATTTCTTTTTCTCTCTTTTTTTTTTTCTTTTTTTTTTTTTTAGCGTACCAGGAAGAGCGCATTTGAAAAAAATATTGTTGCAATTTTCTGTTTCTTTCTATTTTTTTTTTTTTTTTCCTTTTGGTATACACGAGAACGAGAAAGAAAAACAAGAAACAACAAGAGAAACAAAAAAGAAAGAAAGAACGGTGAAAGAGAGAAAGGAAGAATCGCCTGGTGATAGAAATTCGCGTCCCTTGAATTCGGAATCGCACGAATTTAATATCCCTTTCGCGTATACCGTACAACACATTTGTAAGCGATACGTTTCTCTCGTGTTCAAGGATTGTATTTAAATTGGATCGCCTAGCTCGTGGCTTATACACGAACGTAATCTCGAGATTAAGCAAAATAGATTTTGCAAATAAGATTTTACGTTTAAAGCTGTTGAATTCAACGTCAGCACGTGTTTCTCTCGTTGTTGCGCTTGGTTACACCGAATAATATCTATGAGTCTAAGATTATCTGTTTCTTTTTTTATTTATTTTCGTCTCTTTTTTTTTTTTCCTTTATCATCTCTCTCTCTTTCTCTCTTATCGTATCTTACATATAATTTTTCATAGAATTTTCTTTATAAAGAATGCAATTTTTTTTTTCCACATTTATTTTCTTCCTCTTTTCGAACAAACGAACGAACGAACAAATTTATATAAACGATTGAGGAGAGATAAAGAAAAAGATAGAAGTACCGCGTAAAGAAATACCTACTTATTTCTGATATATAATACGGATCGAGGCCCACCCTCTTCCCATCCCCGACCCACTCTATTTACATAACGAGCGCACCAAAGATAAGGCTAAATCGTTGGAAAACTTTGCACAAACGTGAGATACTTTACTTTCCACCGAGTTATCAGAACAAACGTGAGAGTTATGAAACGAGTGAAAGCAGCTTCCGTTTTACTAAGGTATACATTCTCTCTCTCTCTCTCTTTGTCTCTGTCTTTCTCTTTTTGGTCATTTCTGAGGTACTATGTTCTATGAAAACGAGAGCGTAATGTTTAACCTCTCGGGAATTTGCATTATACTCTCGTTGGATAGTGATTTATAATTCTGTTTACGAATAACATATATATATATATATATATGTGTATATATAATGAATCAAAAGTAATAATAATCAACAACTCGATGTCTTTGCGTATTACATGTAAAGATTTTTTGTTCAGAAATAAAAAACAAAAATCAAAAAGAAAAAAAAAAGGAACAGAAAAAGAATGAAGGAATAAACACGAAGGAAGTAAAAAAAAAAAAAAAAAGAAAAAGGGAAAATAGAGCGAACGTCCGATATTTTATATTTCTTCTATCGTTCTTTTTTTTCCTTTCTCTTCTTTTTTTTTCTTTTCCGCGGAGAATTTCGTTTGATAAATAAATAAATAAATAAATAAATAAATAAATAAATAAATAAATAAATAAATAAATAAATAAATAAATAAATAAAAAAAAAAATATATATATATATCTCAAAGAAACACAATAATAATAACATTTCAATCTTCGCCACGAGAAAGAAGTTTATTTTTGAAGAGAGACTTGAGGAAGAAGGTTAGTATATGGAAAAAAAAAAGACAGAGAGAGAGAAAGAGAGAGAGAGAGAGAGAGAGAGAGAGAAAGAGAGGGAGGAAAAAACGAAAAGAAAAAAAATAAAGTAGAAAGGGTAAGCACGCGAAAGGAAAAAGGTTAGCCTAGAGATATCGTATATCTCGACGATAGAAAAAGATAGTCAGAAAAAAGATAGTCGATAGACAGAGAGAGACAGAGAAAGACAGAGAGAGAGAGAGAGAGAGATAGAGAGAGAGAGAGACGATTGATAGAGAATCGGGGAAATGTTCGAGTATGGAAATTCGATTAACACAGTGTAAACTTGATCTAATTCTCGATGCGTCCGAATGATTCTGCCGTGTGATACATGCCTATCGAGTACTCGCACGTACGGGCTTGTTCGAGCTCTTCCATAGAGGGTTAGAGAGAGAGAGAGAGAGAGAGAAAGAGAGAGAGAGAGAGAGATAGAGATAGAAATATAGAGATAGAGAGAGAGGAAGAGAGAGAGAGAGAGAGAGAGAGAGAGAGAGTATAGTAGTAGAAAAAGGTTATAAAGAATTCACGAGGGTTGGCTAGGAAGCGAGGAAAGCGCTATTCTATGCTATTCGTCGTAGCTTAAGTCCAGTACGACGGACGTACTGATACTTAGAGAAAAAGATAGATAGATAGATAGATAGACAGACGAATAGACGAACGAATATAGAGATATAGATATAGTAGATATAGATGATAGAAATAGAAAAAGAAATGGAATGAGATAAAATAGGTAAAGTAGACGTGACTTGCATTCGATTCGTGCGTGAGATACGTGATTATTGACGTAGTGAGAGATATGTAGATATATATACATATATATACGTGGGAATGTTGTCCTGATGTTTCTGAACGAAACAAAACGATCTTGAAAGAGAGAGAGAGAAAGAGAGAGAGAAGGACAGAGATAAATAGAGAGAGAGAGAGAGAGAGAGCGACAGAGATAAATAGAGAGAGAGAGAGAGAGAGAGAGAGAGAGAGAGAGAGAGAGAGAGAGAGAGAGACATCCTATGGCCTCGTGCAAACGTCATCGTAGTCAGTTTACGATCTTGAAAAGTGTATAACGCGATCCTTCTTCAGTCGAAAGAACGATCACAAGACCGACGGATCTGCTCTTGACCGTTTTCATCCTCTACTATCATGAAATCGTAATTATTCTGATTCGAATTTACAATAATCATAAACACGATCGTATCGTTGTTAGATTCTTCTTCTCTTTTTTTTTTGCTTTGTTTTTTTTCTCTCTCTCTTTCTTTCTTTCTTTCTATCTTTCCGTGAAGCATTTCGATCATCTTCCGAAGAAGATTGCAAGGCTGAATTTCAGAGTCCATATATCATCGATTCGACTTATCGATTCGCATACTCGAGTTCGTTTAATTATCGAATATAGTCAAAGTCAATAATTAATTAATTAATCGATTGAATTCAATAATAATGAATTAATCGATTAATATTCGAGGATCAAACTAACGATAAATTAATTTCAAATAATAATGTGTGTCGTGTTGATCAAATCGTAGATTTAATTGTAGATTTAATCGTAGATCGAAACATTCTAGAAATTTGCTTTTTTTTTTTCGATGAAAAACTTTTTTAACGAGTACAATATCGATGAGATAATTTTTAATTTTGATAGAACGAGAATGAAAATGGAAGTTACCAAAGGGAAGGTGCAATTAAGGACGAGAACTTCGAAAGCAGATGCCACTTACGCTTGGGCATCGTCTATCACGAAGCGATCGTCATTAAGATATCATATTTCTAAGACGTTCTTCAAATACGTCAGCCTTTATTGCGAACAATCCACATTGGTGGGTTACAAGTATTTGACCGAGCCAGGTAGAACGTGGATCGAAAGGTAATCATTAAAAATTGATTTATATAATTTAATTATATTATATTTAAAAAGATCTATATATATATATATATATATACTATGTTTTATTAAATCATTTATAATGTCGATCGAGTTCGTTGCGTCAAGTGTTATGAATTACATTAAGTAGTATGAATTGCAAGTAGTACGAATTGTAAGTAGTGCGAGTCAACGAACTATACGATCAGACATTTCCAAGTAGTACAAATGATTTGTTATTTTTATAACTTAAGATTTTAAACAGCACTTTATAATAAATGAAATATATGCGTGTATAACGAATACATGTAAAATTTTGAAGGAACGTATTAACAATTTTTTTTTTTTTTTGTCAATATTAGTATAAGTTCAATCAGACGTTCAAGTGGTACAAATGAATAATGTGCATCTATGACATTTAAATGATACAAGTCATTCATTTCGTACGAAGTCACAAATTTAAGCAGTACACATCGATCACTCGAGAATTAATGGAATAACAATAACGAATGATATGTTAAGATTTAAATAAGATTAACAATTTCTTATTAGAATGATTTTTAAAACTTAATAGAACGATCCTGCATTGAGACATTTAAGTGATACAAATGAATTACTTAAAGTGGTACTTGTACGATGTCGGACATTTGTAAGTGGTACAAGTCGATCATTCGACAAATAGAATAACAATAATAATATGTTTAAGGATTTCGAGGAATTAATAATATTTTAATTAATTTGTTGCATGTTTTTTCTTTTTTTTTCTTTTTAAAGGATCATATGGATCGCAGTGCACGTGTCGACTATATGCATATTGGTGTATTTCGTTATCGATGCCTATACCGCGTTCACAACATTGCCGATGGTAACGTCAGTCGAGTCGGATCATTATCCCACCAATGAGATCACGTTTCCAGGTAAACGTTCGAGACTCTGATTATAATCAAAATTATACAATCCTTGGCATTATAATTAACACGTACTGGAACCACATATCTATTTACATATGTATATATCAATGGAAACGTAATATTGAAATATAATCTACATCGTTTCTCGATCGATTCGTTTTATTCATTTACATACATACATATACATATGTACATACATACATACATACATACGTACATAAATACATACATACATACGAGGGACATACGAATTATGGTGCAAAGGTTATTCAGAAAGAGATTTAGAATGATCTAAGCGTATCTAAGCGAATAATATTCTCCCTTATCATTTTCAGCCATAGCTATCTGCAGTATCAACAGGATAAGTCGGCAATCTGCCGTGAAAATGGCTACGAAAGTGTGAGAGATATTTTCATTGTGTTAAATAAACACAAAATGATGATGGTTATGCAAGGGATGCGAGGGTGGGATGGGTTGGAGTTGGGAGATAGGGGTGGGCGGATGGTCAGTTGGGTGCTGGTCTGTGGTAAAACGAGAGACGATCGACTACGCAAAATAGAGAGTATCGAATCGAGAGGGACGTGAGGTGGGACGAATAGATAGAGTGTCGGAAGGTGGGGAAAAAGGGTGGGTGGATAAAAGCACCCCACCAAATTGCAGTGCATGGCCGGTTTCAATCGGGTTTACGCATTGACGTTGCACCGACGAGTCTGTTTAGTGAACATTATTCCGAACGCATTTTATCCGGCGCGTTAACGCGTCCGTCTGTCCGTCCATCCGTCCGTTCGTCCGTTTGACCCGTTTCCGACCGATTTCGCGAATTGCAAATACGACCGTCCAAAGAGAGAAAATCGGTCGTGCGAATTACTTTCAAATCATCACTATATAGATACAGAACGTTCGATGGCTATGGAAATATTTCAAATTGGATAGGAACGTGAGGGGGATGAGGAGGGAGAGGGTAGGATGATTTGGGAACAAGAGAAAGCGACGATGCGTTTTTAAGCGTTAGATATATCCTTTTCTTTCATTCTTTTATTTTTCTTCTTTTGTTTTGTTTTGTTTTGTTTTTTTTTCCTTTCCTTACTCTCTTAAAAAAATTCATCTCTTTCGAACGATAATACGACATCGAGAGTGTTCGTAGATTTTTATTTTTATTTTATTTCTACGTAAGATCATGGTGAGGTTTTAAATTTTGTATTCTTTTTTTCTTCTTTTTCCTTTTCTTTTTTTTTTTTTTTTTATCGGCGGGGAAAGAGAAGTGATTTATATTATACGAATTATTGGAGTATACGAAACGGTGGTTCAGAAAAATTAGAACAGTTCGATTAGTATAAAGAGACACTGAGAAAGATATATATATATATATATATATACATATCTAAGAATCTAAAGAATAAAAATTTCTAACGATGAGAGAAAATATTTCGAGACAAGTTCTAATATTTGTACGATCAATTCGATAGTATCTTCAAATTAGAAAGTGGAATAGTAGAAATTTGGTTCTAGAGATCGAGTTACGAATTGTCGAATTGAAACGACAATGTAGTTACTAAACTTTACGATTGTAAAGTTGCTTTGGTACGTCGTTGATCGAAGAAGACTATAGGTACTTTTGTACTTTACGTTTCTCTCTTTCTCTTCTTCCCTCTCTCTCTCTATCTCTCTCTCTCTCTATCTCTCTCTCTCTCTCTTTCCCTCTCTCTCCCTACCTCTCTTTCTATCTCTACTATTTCTCTTTCGTTGGGTTCTCTTCAACCCTTTGTTTGGATAGTATTTTACACTACTTGTTCTTTGTGAAGCGTCAAAGACGATAAAATGAAAGATCGAAGATCGAGGTAAAGAGATATTTCCGAGAGAAAAGTAGAAACTTTTGAACTTTTCACGTCAAATATGAAACTAAGTTTTATTCTCGAGGTATAATATATATATATATATATATTTATATATATAGAGGTGTATATATATATATATATATATATACACCTGAATATTATATCTCGTATATAATAAAAAATTACAAAATGAAAGAAAGAAAAGAAAAAATATAAAATTAGAAACTTCAACGATATCTTTCTTGGATGTAGTATATTAAGCGGTGGATCAAAAGTTTCTAGATGAATCAAAGGTCCCTAGGAAATTTTAAAAATCGATTACTCCATTACTTTTTCGTGATACTTTGGACTAATATCTTTTCTCCTTTCTTTCTACTTTCTTTTCCTTTCTTTTCCCTTTTTTCTTTTTTGTTTTTCTTTTTCCTTTCTTTTCTAAAATTTTTTTTTTTTTTTAACACAAACAATTTCCTAACTTCTGCCATACTCTCAGATAAATCTTGGAAAATAATAATCGATTCGTAAAAACGTTTAACAACGATGTTCGGAATCGAATCTTACGATGTTGATATTAAATACAATAATTAATGTATTTCTGAAGTATTATAATATTTATTTATATTAGTGGCCGATAAAAGATATAAAAATTTCTTGGATAATGTCGAGGAGATCAATGTAAATATAAGAAAAGAAAGTTTTCTTTAGAATGAACTCGTGCGATATGATACAAAGATCGTCTCATCTGTTCACGGATCGATGCTTCGTTTCCTACGTTCTTACGGGAAGAAGTATGTATATATATATATATATATATAGTACACACAAACACACACACACACATATATATATATATACATATATAGAGTTTTGCAATAATATTGCTTCGACCGCTACAACAAACTTATTAACCACCGACATGCGCAAGATATTGCAGCTATAAAGCTTACCGCATAAAGGTATAACAACGTGATACATAAATATATATATATATATATTAATATATATATATATGTATGTATGTGTGTATGTATATATGTATATACGTGAATGATAGAAGTATATAAACGGAAATGGGAGGTTATAAAGATAACGTATAAGTTACGTTTAAACGACGCAGTAATTTTGACGGATCATTAAAAACATATTACACACATTATGGATAGTAATTTTTCGTTAGACGATGGTCACACCATCAACCACCATTAACATCATTATATTAATTTATGATTCGAAGTATTAACAGGGAATGCACGGTACATATCGTTTCAGATAATACTGATCTGTTATTAACGATCTTTACGATATTATATATATATATATATATACATATTTTGAGGCAAGGATCAATGTATTACTTGCACAAATATATATTAAAATGACGGATTATTGGATTTTATTTTATTTTATTTTATTTTATATTTTTTTTATATCATGCTCAAATACTCAATTATCTCGATTACATTATTATAATGATAATAATAATCTCATTATTATTAATTAATTAATTAATGAATTAAATAATTAATTAATTAATAATAATTACCATTATTATCGATTATTTATTTTTGCGGGTGTATATATAAATAGATATTTATAATATATGATAATTCGATGTTGTATGGAAATTGATGAAGAATCTTCAAAATCTATGGTTATATTTAATGAAGCGTTAATATATATGAAAATCTTATGGTCTCTTCGATCCATCTGATATAAGAGGAATCCAGGTGCGTTACTTAGAACTTCTCTGAGCTCGAAATTCACGACGTTAATGGAATAGACATTTCGTGAATTACCGATTCAAAACTATTCTCCAAGTTACCTATAGAATTTCTCTCTGTCTCTCTTTCTCTCTCTCTCTCTCTCTTTCTCACTCTCTTTCTTTCTTTCTCTCTCCCTCTCTTTCTCTTTACTCCATATCTTTCCATTGGCCTTCATAGTGAATACCTTTTCGGTACTTTGTGCTTCCACATTATATGAAAACTTATCTTCATGCTCAGCGAGTTAGTATTTCAATGTTTCTCTTCGAGTTTTCACATCGTCGATTCTTCCGGAAAATTCTCCTTATCTCTATCTAATTCTATCTATCTCTTCTATTTCTTGAAGATTTGTCGATTAAATGACGCTTTGTATATAACGATAAATACATTTGTTAGAAAATACAATAAGTATGAAGTTTTACGCGTAAAACGTAATTTCTTGCGTGAATTGATGGATATATGGATATAAAGAAAGAAAGAAAGAAAAAGAAAAAGAAAAAAAAAAAAAAAAAAAGAAAAGAAAAGAAAAAAAAGGCGATTCTCGCAGTTAATCATTGTTTTGTATTTTGTATTTTTTCTTCTTCTTCTTTGTTTTTTTTTCTTTTTTTTTTTTTCTTTTTTTTTTTTTTTTTTTAATCTTACACCAATTATAGTTATAGATCGAACGTCACTGAATTGTCCACCGACGAAATATTAGAATTGATCGAGCAATTGGGAGACGCATATAATTCGATGCACAAGTTCGAAGTGACACGATACGACGAATTGAATAATCTTTTGTTGGATTTTTATCAGGGCGATTACGACATGGAAGCCATAATGAAAGAAGTGAGAATACGAAATTAGTAATTTCTTTTTCTATCGTTTCTTATTTATTTATTTTTCTTTTCTTTTCTTTTCTTTTTTTTCTTTCTATTCCTCGAAAAAAAATTGATCGATATCGATCCTATATCAATTTGTTTCAGTTGACACCACAGTGTACTCTTATGCTGAACAAATGTTTGTTCAATGGGAAAGAATATAATTGTACGGAACTTTTTTCGTTCGAAAAAACACAGGACGGATATTGTTGTACCTTTAATTATATAATAAAAGGCAATGCAAAGTGAGTTAAATCGATTAAATTATAAAATGATATTTCTATGAGAGTTCATTTTAAGAAATAAAATATAATTTTAAATGATCGTTTATCTAACGGATATTATTATTTCAGAATTAAATGAAAGTAAAAATATATCGATATCGTGAAATTCAATTTAATATCATTTACGTGGATTAACTCAATGATAAAATTTTTTTCTTCTTTATTTTTTCTTTTTTCTTTCTTTCTTTCTTTCTTTCTTTCTTTTACAGCAACGACGAGAAACCAATGAAAGTGAGAACTGTGAAGGATTTAGGAGTTGAACGTGGTCTTACGGTCGTGATGGAACCTTTCCTGGACGATTACTTTTACACTATTCTTCCCGTTATCGGATGGAAGGTAAAGGAGAGAAAGATGTAAAAAAAAGAAAGAAAGAAAGAAAGAAGGAAAGAGGGAAGTAGAGAAAGAGAGAAAAAAGAGAGAAAAGAGAGAGAGAGAGAGAGAGAGAGAGAGAGAGAGTAAGAGAGAGGATAATAGTACTCCTGAGATCATTTAAAACAATCAGAAATTCATTTTTAATTGGACATTTTCACCATTTCTTAATTGCAATACGTAATTTTTTTTTACCAGTAACAAAAAATAAAGTACAAACACTTAATATTCATTTCAATGGACGATTCACAAAATGAGATTTATCAAGAGAAAATTATATGATCTAACGTGTGAATCTTGTAATGTCCGTTTTAGGAGGTAATTAAAAAAGAAAAAAAAAAGAAAATAAATAAATAAATATTTAACGCTATCTCGTCCTTAACGATATTTTCTTTTCGTCTTTTTTTATTTTTTTTTTTTTTTCTTTTCTTTTCTATTTTTCTCTTTTCTTTTTATTAGAAAGACATTACAACAAAGCTTTCTCTCTATTTCATTTCTCATTTTGTATATTTTATTATACATTGAGAGATATCGAGGGAATAAAGAAACGATAAAGAATCTGTCGATAATTTAAAAGATTATTCAATGTGAAACATTATTGAGTTAAAAAAAGGGGACCGAACCGAGAACCGGACTGAATTAGATTAGACCAGTGGTAAGCATTCGTTCGCACCTTTCATTTTTCTCATCAACGAGACGACCATTAACTACTCAACATCTGTGCTTCATTCAACGGAAAGTACTATAAACGACACGAGGCACGACGATAAAAAGCTCACAAAAGTCATTAGCGAACGCAGAGTATAATCCCTTCTCCAAGTAATCCACGTCCGCAGTGGTTGTTACCTACGTCCGAAATGTTTTTTACACGTTCCACCATTGTAAATGGACATTGTCGTGTCGTTCTCACTCTCTCTCTCTCTCTCTCTCTCTCTCTCTTTCTCTTTTGCTTTCTATCTTTCTTTTTCATACTCTCGCTCACGTAAACGGTTTCCTGCGTGACATGCTTTCGGCGCAAGTTACATGTCCATCCTCCATAATGACAGTTCTCTCTCTGTTTCTCTCTCTCTCTCTCTCTCTCTCTCTCTTTTTGTCTCTCTCTTTTTGTCTCTCAAACTGAGAGAAAAGAAAAGAATTTTCTCTGAGTAAAATTTACCGAAATATTCTCCGAAATATTCACCAAAGTATTTCGACGTATTAAGTCTTCCATCTAACTATACTTTTAATAATACATTTGTCTTATTTTCTGTTTTTATTGACAGACAATAATGATAATAATGATAATAATAATAATAATAATAATAATAATAATAATAATAATGATAATGATGATGGTGATTATAATATTTATTATACGAGTTATTAATTTCTCATAAAGTTAAATTGAAAGTACCAAGAAAGTGTAAATACGAAAGAAAAAAAAAAAAAAAAAAAAGAAAAGTAAAGAAAAAAAGTAAAGTGGCAACAAATTACTATTATCATGTTTGCGTTGTCTGTTACGATTATCGCACGATTATTAAAAGAATAGAATATGATGAGTCACGTGGAAAACAGAAAAAAGAAAAAAGAAAAAAAGTAACACGATTACATTTTACGATTCAATTCTTCGAGGCACACGTGATATTAAAGAAAACGAAAACTCAAGTTGCACGGAATGTTTTTTTAATATAAAGAAAAAAAAAAAAAAAAACATAATGAAAAAAATACAAATCCAGTTCATTTCAATTATTTAACACAAAATATTACACAAAATTAATGACTTGGACTTTTCAAAATGATTTAAAATATATCTCAGCGTGTTAAGCAAACTCGTACTAAAAATTTTTCAACACACTTGATCAAAATTAATTAACGACAATGAAAGGAAAAAGCTTATATATTTCGTATTATATATCCCTGAAAAGTATTGTTCTTGAGTTGAGTTAAATTGACCAAAAAAAAAACAAAAAAAAAAAAAAGCAGGATAAAGAAAAATATAACAAAATCCATCGTGTTTAATTAACATTTATTAACACATTTATCTTACGTTAATTTGAATAATATCGTTAGGATAAATATCTAAATAAGTGACGCATGTATGCTCTTCCCCTTTCTATATGTATAGGTGACGTTGTTTAATCCGACCGATTATCCCGATAACATCAGCGGTGGTGTCACCGAGGTGCTCGTTTCCCCGTTATTGGAATCCTACTTGGAAATCGAGGCTGTATCCTTCTACAGCACCGGTCAAACCAAATCGTATCCAATTTCAAAACGGAAGTGCATATTCCCTAACGAGATTCGAACTAGTTATGGTGACTATAGTTATAGCGATTGCTTGGTCGATTGCAGGGAACAGCAAATATGGAAAATGTGCAAGTGCATTCCGTTTTATCTTCCAACACGTACAGGAGTTCACTCTAAACGTTAGTATATAAAATTTATTATTATTATTATTATTATTATTATTATTATTATTGTATATTTATTTAGTTTTTTTTATTTATTTATTTATTATTCTCAATGTTTCACATTAATATTACAAAAAAATTCATCATTATCACTCGAACGTGTAGATATATCTGTGCAACTTAGCTATGCACGCAATTGAATAGAATATAATGATCGATGATAAGAAAAAAAAAACAGAGAGAGAGAGAGAGAGAGAGAGGGAGAGGGAGAGTGAATAATAATAGGCAAATAGATAAAATGGATAATGTTAGACTATTAAGAATTTAGAATCTATAAGATTTTGCGATAATTAAAATCTTTTTTTTTCTCCAACGTCACCGTTCGAACAAATATTATGGCAGTAATAATAATAATAATAATAATAATAACAAATAAAAAAATAATTTTTCGATAAAGTAATAGACGACATTTTAGATTTTAATATTAGAGACGGTCAGCCCTTTAAATAATCATATTTTACCAGAGATATCTCACGATCATTCTGTCAAGCAAATTAAAATATACATGAAATAGATGCATGTTCATGCTCGTGCATGCATTAAGTGCATTCGTTAAAATCGGATTAGAGGCTCGTTCCTGGCCGATTATTTTTGCAAGAGAAATCGATATCGTTATATATATATATATATATACGTATATATATGTCTATATTATATATATATATATATATATATATATATATATATATATATATATATATATTAAAGAAATCAAAGAACAAAAATTAATAAATAAAATAATAATCTTAATATTCATAATAATAATAATAATAATAATAATAATAATAATAATAATAATAATAAAAATAAAAATAAAAATGCATTCGTCGTTTCGTATCGATCTCATAAAGTTCATACAATCGAATCGAAAGAACATCGATGTTCTTTCAAGACACGGATGGGAAATGGAGAGAGAGAAAGAGAGAGAGAGGTAGAGAACATCGCAAACTATTCGACAATATTTTCAATCGATGTCATTCGGTCAAAGAATCAAAGAAGTTATACCATTTTCATTTCCTTAGTTTTCTTCCTTTTTCAATCTAAAAAGAGAAAAACAAAAAACAAAAAAAAAAAAGAAAAAGTAAACAAAAATCAATTTTCTCCAATTTTTTGTCTTTCTCTTTTCAATCAATAACGATCAAATTAGAATACATACGAATTTTTTTCTTATCTATCGAAGGTATAAAAAAAAAAAAAAAAAGAAAAAAAAAACAAACAAGAAAAAGGTTCTTATTGAGAATAAAAACAAACAAACAAACAAACAATTGTAATCTCTCAAAATTCTCAAATTTTCTATTATCCTTTCTTCTATTCTTTTTTTCTTCTTTTTTTTTTTTTTTTCTTTTTTCAACGACATCAATTCGCACATTAAATTCTGCAATACGCTTTTTTATTACTCGATTTGATATTTCACCTAATTAGACATAATTAGATCCCTCGTTAATTTTCCTTCTTTTTTTTTTTTTTATTTATATATATTCTTCCATTGATAGAATTCCTTCTAAAGGAATAAAACTCATATTTTCTCTCTCTCTATCTCTTTCTCTCTCTCTCTCTCTCTCTCTCTCTCTCTCTATCTCTATCTCTATCTTTATCTATCTAGTTCTAGCAGTATCTTCTATTTCTCTCTTATCTCTGATGCAATCTGTAAAGAAACGTTGCTGAGGGTATTGCAGGCGTGTACGGTTCGCGTTCTCTCGAGCTTTGTAACGAGGCTTTACTGTGGCTAACTTAAAGCGTTTAAAGCCGATCGCACGAAACGGATTCAAGGGACGACGAAGGGATTAAACGATGACTGTAACTTGAACTGAGGGCGAAATACTCTCATCGGTCGAACATAAACTCCTTCCCACCTTACGTCGGTATCTTTCCTTCGACTTGCCTACTTCGACCTTTCTATATAGTTGTTACGATCCTTCGAAAGAGAGGAAAAAAAAAAAAAGAAAAAGGAAGAAATCTAAAGTCCCTATCACTCGCATTTATCCAATCTAATGTAATCTAATCTAATGTAATCTAATCTAATCTAATCTAATCTAATCTAATCTAATCTAATCTAATTTAATCTAATCGAATCGAAGGTTTCTCTATGTTTTACAATTTTTATCCTTCTCCTCATTTTTTCATTCATTATTTATTTATTTATTTATTTTTCCTTTTATAATTTACAAAATTAACAAAAGAATTTTGTTTTTCATTTAATATCTGGTAGGTGGTAATATACGTTTCTTTTTTTTCCTCTTTTTTTTTTTTTTTTTCTTTTTTTTTCTTTCATTATAACAGGTGGAAGAAGAGCTTGCACGTTGACAGACATGTCCTGTTTAAATCATTACAAATGTAAGTAACGTCGTTTACATCGAAACGATGTATTTTTATTTTATCATACGTTCTATCGTAACGATTTATTATCCTTTATTTTCAGCCGATTGGTTGACAGTATATCCTCACGAAGATGAGACATTCAATATCACGATGAACGATTATAAATCGTTACGTTGTAAACGTTGTTATCCGTCATGCGAAGACTTTATTTATATTATGCACAGTTCATTTTCCACAATGAAACCTGGATTTTACGAGACGCCATTCTTGTAAATATAATAAAACAGAAGGAATATTTCATTTAACAATTAATTATATCGTTAATGAAACATTTATTTCTTTTGATTCTTATTATATTTATATTATTTTTAGAAACAATCTCGATATCGTCGATCAAAGTATCATTCACGTATTCTTTTCTGATTATGGCTCGGTCAGATTGAAACAAGATATATCTTACACTTGGTACGAACTTTTGAGTAAGTTAAATTTTTCATCCCTTTTTTCGAGATCCTAAAAACTACAATATATATATATATATTTTTTTGTTTTTTTTCAATAGAAATATCGAAATATCTATGACTTATATGTTAAATCACAATCGTAATCATAGTCTCATACATATTATCAATTGATAATTCTTTTTTCTTTATTTTCTCTTTTCGATTTTATTTCGATTATATTTTTCAATTTGATATCGAAGATAATGATTGAATCAATTAATTTCTAATATTTTTTATAAGTATATGTGATGCAACATGTACATATTTTTTTGTCTTTCTTTTTTTCCTTTGATGAAAATTCGAACGTAGAAAAATTGTTCCTGTTTTTTGCGATCTTTTTTTTTTCATAAAACATGAATCCTATTAGTCTCAATTCGATATAAGACAAAAAAGTTATTATTGATACGAGAAATTTACGAGTTATCTAAATGACACGATGTATCGTTAAAATTTAATGACTTCTTAATTTTACAGGCGATATCGGTGGTATTTGTGGGGTCTTCATCGGATTCAGTCTCATAAGTGTCATCGAGTTAATATATTTCTTCATTCTTCTACTTTTCGATCTATACAAAAATTACGATCCAAATGGCGAGGAAATCGAAATAGAAATTCCACAAAAGGAGACAACAACTTATACGATATATTGGAACGAATTGGTGCCGAAAACAAGAATGATAGAAGATCCCTTACGTCATCGAAAAATCGAACGATACTAATTAATTATTAGTAATAATCTATTAGTAATAATTATCACGATGTATATTATATCGTCAGGAATATCAATGATGCCGAATGAATTTTTTTTTTCTTTTTCTTTTTATCATCGATAATTTTACAATTTTTTATTTGTTTTTGTTTCTTTTATTTTTTTTTAATCGCCCTCTCGAGCTATTGCAGGAACAACAATTTTTTGTGCTGTCTCTCTCTCTCTCTCTCTTTTTTTTTCTTTTTTTTTTATCTAGCAATTACATCATAAGCAGATACAAAGATATGAATATATGTGTCGATTTTTACGCAAAACGATCAACGATCGAAAGATCGATCAACGATAATTAGACATTTCTATCGAATAATAATGCAAAAAGAAAAGAAAAAAACAACATACATACAAACAAATATATATATATATATATATATATATATATATATATAAAAAGAAAAAACGATAGAGAAGAAGAGGAAACTTGTCTTTTGATAGGATATATATATATTTCTTTTTTTTTTTTTTTTTTTTTTTTTTTTTTTTTATAAAAGAAATAACACGCAGTAGAAAAATAAAGTAAGCCGTTGGATGGCAAATATTTTTAACGAGACAGATACTAAATGTCTCTTGCGGTTTGGTGAATGGTGGTGAGGAAAAAAGAAAAGAAAGAAAAAAAAGAAAGAAAAAAGAGTAAGAAAGAAAGAGAGAAAGAAGATAAAGACACAGACGGGGAGAAGGAAAGGAAACGAAAAGAAAAGAAAAGAAAAGAATGGAAAAGAAAGAGTAAGATGAGAAGATAGAGAAGATGGCAGAGCCGAACAAGCAGGCTACTAGTCGAAGAAAAATGTTGCCATCGTGAAAAAGAGAGAAAATGAGACAGACAGAGACAGAGATAGAAAAAGACAGATAGATAAAGAGACAGAGAGAGAGAGAGAGAGAGAGAGAGAGAGAGAGAGAGAGAGAGAGAGAGATAGAGAGAGAAAAGTCTTCTCAGCGCTATAATAATCTTCCGTTATGGTTTCAACGTCGTAATAACCGTATCGAACTTTCCTAGATAGATCGTTCACGATTATACGATATGTAGTTGTGTGCGATATTATCAGATTCACTGTAAAAGAATTCATTAATTAAACCGCATCGAGGCTCTACTATATACATATATATATATATATCTATATATATATATATATATATATATATATATATATATATATATCTTTCTCTTTCTTTCACAGGCATACATTCTACATTGGTTGACCGAGAAGCTTGATAAATCTAACACGCGACGACCCGTGACATTGATGCATTATTAATGCTAACGAGAAGAGCGTTGGAAAGACTTTGACATGAACAGGTCCTCCACCTACTCTCTCCTCCTCCTCCACCTCCACCACCACCACCACTATCACCTCTATTCTCCTCTTCCACCTTCACCCTTCTCTCTTTCATTTCTTTCTACTCGTTCCTTTTAACTCGTTCCTTTCTCTCGTTTCTACGATGCAAAGGTAAAAGACGAATGTAGGGAGAAAAAAAAAGTTAGATTAAATTAAAAAGAAAAAGAGAGAGAGAGAGAGAGGGAGAGAGAGATAAAGAAAAATAAATAAAGGCTTTCTCTTCTTTTGTAAAGCAACGTTTTTCTCATTCGTATCATCGCTAATTAACGATTGACGATATAGCGAATATCATCCTAATTAAGGGATTAATTTAATTTTGAATTTTCTTTTTCTTTTCTTTTTTTTTTTTTTCTTGTTTTCTTCGATAATCATTTTTACTTTTTCTTTTCTCATTTCTTTTTCTTTTTTTTTTTTTTCTTTTTTGTTCTTTCTTCGTTCGCTCATTTAATACGGATAAAATTTTTCCTGACGTATTCTTACAAAAGAAAAAAAAAAAAAAAAGAAAAAAAAAAGAAAAAAAAATCGATGATGCTCTTTCCTCTACGTAATCACGGGAGAAAAAAGAAATAAAAATAGTCGGAGAGCATTCGTTTCTTATAAAAACTACTTTTATCTTTATGTTGACGTTATATCCATTAAGATATAAAATATGAGACATTATCGAAATATTAAAAAAAAAAAAAAAAAAAGAAAAAAGTACCACACCGACGTTGTTTATTTAGATTATTAAGATAACGAATATTTTCTTTTTTTCCTTTTCTTTCTTTTTTTTTTTTTTTTCGATAGAAATACAAAAAAGAAAAAAGAAAAAAAAAAGAGATTAATTACGATTATTAAAAACATTCGTTCGTCATATAAAATATACTGATAATCGACGATGTTACATACATATTATTTAGATATAAAATATCAAACGTTACGACAATGATAACACATAACAATGTTATTTATTTAAATGTAAACAATTAAACGTTTAAAAAAATTTACATGTCGGTCAATCGGTATATATGTATGCATATGTATGTATGTGTAATGAAATATTTTTTTATTTGTTTTCTCTAATAATAATCAAAAGTAGAAATTATTATTTAACCTTTTCTTCCTTTCCATTCATTTTCTCTTCCTCTTCTTCTTCTTCTTACAGATTTATCCACGGAAATTTTTAATTGGAGAATTTCCACGATAATACTTCGCTAACGATCTGGTATTTTGTTCACTTGGATTCACCAAAACAAAGCGATCAAACTGAAAGATCCTAAACGTCTTAACTGAGGAGGGCTTCTGATCGATTTTACAAGAATCACTAGCCGCGCTTTCGAACTCTGCGTTCAGACATTAAGTTCGCTTCAAAGGTCCCAGAAAGAGAGAGAGAGAGAGAGAGAGAGAGAGAGAGAGAGAGAGAGAGAGAGAGATATCAGAGTTCTCTTAGAGATATTTCTTACGGTCGATTTCAACCTTCGAACTTCATCCTACTGATCTGTTCTAACGTTACGAATTCATTCCCAAACTATCTTTGAATAAAGTAAGCTGAACAACTTTTTCACCAGAAAATTTCTACTTTTCTTTGTGGCATCGTACCGAGATGCCTTTCCATTTCTTCTCCTCTTCGCGCAAAATGATGATAAAGTCATATGGAAGGAAGAA
Source organism: Vespa mandarinia (assembly GCF_050613455.1). Taxonomy (NCBI): domain Eukaryota; kingdom Metazoa; phylum Arthropoda; class Insecta; order Hymenoptera; family Vespidae; genus Vespa; species Vespa mandarinia. The sequence continues at coordinate 8,137,733 of NC_140815.1, read as the reverse complement.
AAAAAAGAAAAAAAAAAAAAAGAAAAAAAGATATTCGTGAAAGGAATACCTGTTGACGTGAAAATCGCGTCGATAATCATTTTATATTATATGTTAAAATTAAATATTTATTTTACGTGAACGCATAAAATGATTTAATTGAATTGATTGAAGGACGCGATTTTAATGACAATTAAAAATCCAAGTTGTTTTTTTTTAATATATATATATATATATATATATATATATATATATATATATATATATAACAAAAACAAGAAGCATTTAAATGATCTTGTTCGTTAGATCGGAAAGATGAATGAAAAGAATCTTTCAAAGTTTTTTATTATTTCGATCGTAACATCGAACTTTCTTTTCTCTTTCTTTCTCTCTCTCTCTCTCTCTCTCTCTTATTAAAATGGTTATTCTCAACGTGCGATTGACAGGTTAATTTATCATTATTTATTTCGCATAAAGTTTTAAAATGGTAAAATATTTTCTTTATTTGTGATAAAATTTTTTCTATGTCTATCCATCGTAAAAAAAAAAAAAAAAAAAAGAAAAAAAAATGTAAATCTGAAGAATCGTTCTATTTAACGACACGGTCTAGTTAACTACGACCCAGATATACGACGTCACGAGTACCCTTCATTCTTATTCGATGACACTTGTTCTTTTATCGAGAGAAGAGACGATTAAGTTTTATCCGATATACGAGCAAAAAAAAAAAGGAAATGAAAAAGAAAGGAAAGAAAGAGAGATGATGCTATACGTGTATAATCAAAAAAAAAAAAAAAAAAAAAAATTGACGTGATTAAACAAACAAGTCCTTTCGACGTTCTCGAGGATATGATTTGACTTTAGGACTCCCTTTGATATCGATTAGTAGATTCGTTGAACATATTTTTTTTTCTATATGGATAATTTTTCTTCAGAATGAAAAGAAACGAAAAAGTGGAAAAAAAAGAAAGAGAAAAAAAGGAAAAAAAAAATAAATAAAACAGAAGGAGAACGCTAGAACGATCGTAAAAATTTTTATTTTTCTTATCGCACGTATTAGAAGAAAAAAGAAAGAGAAAGAGAGAGAGAGAGAGAGAGAGAGAGAGAGAGAGAGAGAGAGAGAGAGATAGAAATGACATGTACGATACTTCTATTATCGCGAATATGTCAAAAAGATTCTTCTCAATGATTTTAAAAATCGATTTGTTCTTTTTCGAAATTCTTTTCGATGGCAAAATATTTTTTTCTTTCTTTCTTTCTTTTCAAATCGTAAAGATTAAAAGTTTTTTTTATTAAGGGGGTTCCTTAGAGAACGTTATTTCTATTTTCCTTCTCTACCTCCATCCCCCCGCCCCTCCCACCACCGTCACCCAGCCCACCCCTCTAACCCTTTCACTTCGCCAGCATCATTTCATTTTCTATTGCAACAAATCGAGAGAATCTCTCCCTATCTTCAGAAACAGCTCATCATTCTCGACTCGAAGTTTCGAAGCTTCTTACTATATAAAGTTGTGCAACGTCCTTTGCATTCCAAATTGCACCGTATTACGCTTCTCTCTTTCAGTTCACATTCGTCTGCAATCTGACGATAGAGAAGACGTTCAAAAGATAGATAGATAGATAGAGAAAGAGAGAGAGAGAGAGAGAGAGAGAGAGAGAGAGAGAGAGAAAGAGAGAGAGAGAGAGACAGAGAGAGACGTCCTTAGCTCCTTTATGTATTAAGAGTGCTTTCTATCATTGCCCTGGTTATTCGATATTACGCTAATAAGACTTCTTTTTTTTTTTCTTTTTTCTATTTTCATACTTTTCTATAAATTCCCTTTTCGCTTCTTTATATACCAGGTACACGTTATTAAACCATTTCCTCTAATTTTCAAGTCGAAGAATTATGAAAAAAATCATCCACAATTTTTTTTTATTTTTTTTTTTATTTTTTTAATTTTTTTTTTCCTTTTGACTTATAAACTACCAATGGTATTTCTTAGAATTTTTCTTTCTACTTTCTCTTCTTCCTTTTTACTTTTCTCTCTTTCCTTTTTTCTTTCTTTCTTTCTTTCATTTGTTTTTTTCTTTTAATATCAACAATTTTCTCGATTTTCTTTCTTTCTTTCTTTCTTTCTTTCTTTCTTTCCTTGATCTTTAAAAGAACAAAATAATTTAATGTTCTTAATTTAATTCACAATTTTGTTTTCCATTACGAAATTTCATCTTTTTAAATCTCGAATTTTTCATCGAACGCAATTACGTCTATGAGCGTAAATAATTAGCGATTTAAAAAAAGAAAGAAAAAGAAAGAACGAGAAAGAAAAATTGTGCTTTTTCTTTTACCAAAAACAATTTTCTTTTTTTCGTTGTTGTTGTTCTTTTTTTTTTTTTGTATTTGTTCGTTCGTTTTTTTGTTTTTTTCTTTTTTTTTGATTTGTACAGAACCAAAATAATCTTTTAATGATTACAAAAAAATTTTCGTCCGCCATGTGGAATTTCAATTTTATAGGTACTGAATTATACTGAATAGACGGAATTAATAGCAATTAGGTTAATCGACGCGAATTCATACTCTAATTTTCATTTAAACGAGGTCGGAAGGCCTCGCAAAGCTCGAGTTAGATAACTTGGTGGACTTCGTTTTGCTAATAGAACGTGGTCTGTTCAATGAGATAGAGGTGGATACTAATCGTGGGGGTGGAGGGGAGGAGAGGAGGGGAAAGGATTCGTACGAGGAAATACGATTCCTTTGTTGGGATAGTATCACAT
>NC_140815.1:8112500-8130000 GCF_050613455.1 Vespa mandarinia | reverse complement strand
AGATGAAAGAGAAAGAGATACAGTTGTTTTGAGATTGAGAATTAAAATAATACAAATTTATATTATATATATATATATATATATATATATATATATATATATATTATTATATCGATTTGAAATTATATTTTAATTTCTATCGATAATCAAAGAATTCGGACAAATATTCGATTAATTTCGTTTAAATGAAAATTCAAGATAACAAATAGAAATAATTTCTTATGGAGGTCAAAGTTAAAATTATTCCAATTTATTTTTATGATTATCGATTCGTATTATATATTAATTTCTATCGATAACACAATGGGATTCAGGAATATTTTTTATTTCGAATACGTTTCGTATACGTTTAATTAAGATTCAAGATAACAGAGACTAACGACGAATAAGAGATTTCTTCGAGGAGGATCAGAGTTAAATTTGTACCGATTAATTTTTATTATTATCGACTCGTATTGTATCTCAATTTCTTATTTCTTAATTTATGTATGTATCTACCTAGCTCGGTTACATACAACGAAGATTACGAAAGAGAACAAACAAAAGTGGTTACACGGATTTTAAAATTAAAATTTCAGAATTACTAATATTATTTTTACGATAAATCATAAAATTAAACGAATATCCATTTCATTGTTCCTATCGATAGAACGAAATTTGCATTAGAAATATGCCGTCACTTTTATTATTCCTCGAATAATTTCTCTCAAATATTCGTTTCTATCCATTAATCGAACGAAGTTTTATCGTTGTAATAAACGGACAGAAAGATAAGGGCAGAATTTTTTTCCTTATAAAAATAAAAGTAAAAACAAAAAGAAAAGAAATAAGAAGAAAAAAGAAAAACAAAGAGGCCAGAAAGAAAAATGAAAAGCATGAGTCACAAAGGATTATGTCAATGAACGATTTGTGGAAAATCGCGAAAGGAAAGATTTTTGAGAAATGTACGAATTCCTCTTTTTTTTTTCTTTTTTGTGCGAATCGGCGATAAGTAAAATAATCAAGATAATTGATTTGTACGACGATTGAGAAAAAGAAAGAGAGTGGGAGAAATAATCGGCAAAAATCAATGGAAAAAAAATGTTCCGGTATTTTTGGCGACATGACGAATAGTGCAAGTAAGAGGAGGACTCTGTCTGTCTGTCTGCCTCTCTTTCTCTCTCTGGGAAATTGATTTACCTAACATCGTCGTACCACGCACGTATCACGGAGAAAAATTGAATCAGTCATCTAGGGGTGACGTATCTCTTGGGAATAACGCTTGGAAATTCGAGCGGGTAGGTAGATAGATAGATAGGTAGGTAGGTAGGTAGGTAGGTAGGTAGGTAGGTAGGTAGGTAGGTAGATAGGTAGGCAGGCAGACAACCATCACTAGCATCACCACCACTAACACCATCGTTATGATCAGCGTGCATGGGCGCCATCTTTGTGGTCTGTTTGATCATTTGAACATGCTCGTCAGAGAACTAATTCACGTTTTGTTGCGTTCACAATTCACGTAGCGAATGTTGAAGGGGTATTATTTTCTATTCCCATATTTTTTGGCCCATCAAGCTATCTATAATGTTCTCGTTTTTCGTCCTTCTTCCCTCCTTCTCTCTTACCTTTCTATTTGCCGCTTAATAATCGTAAAAGAAAGAGAAGGAGAGAGAAAGAGAGAGAGAGAGAAAAAGAGAAGAACTAGAACAAGATTCCTTCGAGTTTTTATCTGATTTATTGGAATTAAAATAAGAATTAAAATAAATTATATTGACAATAATTAATATAATAGATATATAATAAATTAATATAATGATAAAATATAGATAAAAATAATAAGATCAAAGTAGATGTTATTTAATTCGAAAATATCATCAAAGAAAGTTTTCTCTTAACGATAAACCGTTAATTAAAGTATACGAAGAGTAAAGGTATTAATGTTTTCTATGACATCGTGATATTAATTAACTTTAATTAGAAGCTTCTCAACGTACAATAGAGAATGACGACAACAACGACGACGACGACGACGAGAACATTTTACATTATATCCGACGTTAAATCAGAAATTCTCTTTCATCAATAACTTCAGCATAGATTAAAATGATTCTATCAAGAAATTAAATTATCATTGTCACAATCAAAGCTTTAAGTTCCGTACGAATTTACGTTAGAACGGAGTACGAAATAAAATACGATTATTATATCGATTATCTAATAAAATCTTAAGGATCATATATCATTATGGATACGCATTATAGTGTTTGTGAACAAGAAAAGAGAAAAAAAAAAAAAAGAAAAAAAAAGAAGACACGAAGGAAGAAAAAGAAAACAAAAAGGAGAAAGGAAGGAAGAAAGAAGAAATTTACGTGAAATTTACGAGAATTCGTAGTTTTCTCGTAAGATCTCTTTTGTAGAATTCAAAATGGCGACTTTGGGATGTGATCGGAATACCGGTTGGCTTAGATGGACGGTCGGAAGGATGCGGATGACTAGGAGGTGGGGAAGGGAAAGGATGTAGGAGAAGAGACTTTCTTAGAGAGACGAACAAAGTGTAGGAGTATGAGAGGACGGAAAGATGATGGTGATAGTAGTGTTGATGGTGATAGTGATGGTGATGGTGGTGGTGGTGGTGGTGATGGTAAGAGTTTAAAGTAGTATGGGGATTTGTGGGGTACAGTGAGACGAATGCGCGGTAAGAATGAGAGAAAGAGGCATAAATGTAGGAGTGGGATGGGGAGTTGGAGGGAGGGGGGGGACCAGGGGAAGATAGTAGCAGCGGGTCAGGTCGGTCCTGTGAAGATGAAAAGAAAGAAGAGAAAAGAAAAATGAATGATAGCGAGTCGGAGTTCGAAAGAGAAGAGGTTATAGAGGGTACAGTTTTCGTGACAAAGAAAGAGACACAGAGAAAGAAAGAGAGGGAGAAAGAGAGAGAGAGAGAGATGTAAGATGCAGCATCGAAACGAAAGGAAATATGGATGGTACAAGCGAAACGAGGAAGGAGAAGAAGATATTACCGTGGTAAAAGGATGGTGACCGGACTCGAAGTGGAAAATCTCAGGAAAAGAAATAGACATAGAAAAGCTGACAGTCTGTGGTGATCACAAAGTGGCTGATTGAGAGGAAACGGATCTTTGGGTTGGTCATACACTTTCCACGATATAACCTGGTATATCTTTTTACTGGTCCATGATGTTCAACCACGTAGAAAGATGTACCTGTTATAAAAGGAAATATATAACCATGCTTACACATGTCTTCACTTTTGTAACGTGTCTACATATATATATATATGTGTGTATGTGTGTGTTTTGTGCATTTATATGTATTTTCTCGGCGTAGAAGAGAAAAAGCGTGAAACGTTCTCTTTTGTTCACAAAGTGTCAGTACGATGATTTAAAATTATTTTCTTTTTTTTCTTTTTCTTTTTTTTTTCCTTCTTCTAACGACTACGTGCTTGAAGATATTCTTTTATTTCTCTTTTTCTTTTTTTCTTTTTTTCAAAGGGTCGATGATCACTACACACTCGTTAACGAACTTTAATAGTTCCAAAGAGCGCAAAGGAAACTTTTTGTTTGGTTGTCGTCTAAGAGAGAGAGAGAGAGAGAGAGAGAGAGAGAGAGAGAGAGAGAGAGAGAGAGAGAGAGAGAGAGAGAGAGAGAGAGAGAGAGAGAGAGAGAGAGAGAGAGAGAGAGAGGGAGAGATAGAGAGAGAGAGAGAGAGATCGTTGAATTAGTTTTGTTTGAAGTGAAGAGAAAAAGCAACGAAGAAAGAACAAAAAGAAAGAAAGAAAGAAACAAAGAAGAAAAAAGAAAATGAATGGAAAAGGAAAAAAATAGGTTCAATAAATTACTTAGATTTTGGCAACTAAGAAAAAGAAAGAAAAAAAAGAATTACGGGGGTTGTGTTAATAAAAATTTTAAAATTTATATTTAAAGAAAATAAATCTTTTTCTCTTCTATATTTTTCATGAGGAAGATATTACATGTATGTGTGCATATATATATATATATATATATATACATATATCTAGCTGGCTAGCTAAGATTCCCATAGAGAAAAATCTTTAGAATAATATAGAAGATACACATTTTATGTCCTCTCTGGATCTTTTCCGCGATAGAAACGAATAAATTTCGCCTTTGACTCTCTCTCTCTCTCTCTCTCTCTCTTTCTTTTTTACGGTCTCATTGAATTTCATAGATCGGCTCGATATCGGCCTCGATCGTTTGGATTTGATCAATGGCATACGCTACAACTATTTTACGCTCCATATATTTTATGTGCTTAAATCAAAGATACTCTTTCCTTAAGAAAGAGGAAGACAGAGAGACAGAGAGACAGACGGACAGAGAGAGAGAGAGAGAGAGAGAGAGGAAGGGATAGAGAGAGAGAGAACATTTCGATAAAAAGTACATAATTTTCGATCGATCGATATGTACCTAGATGTAAGATTATTTTTCAAAACTATATAAAAAAAAAAAAAAAAAAAGAAAATTATAGCTCTCCCCTCACTTTTCTTCAGAAAAAGAAATAGATCAAGATTTTTACTTTTCCTTTTCAATATAACTCGTGAAAATAAAGAAAATTCTATTAAGTACGATACATGAGAATATTTCATTAAATCGTTCAAACAGTTAGTTACGATTAGATGTGAATAAAAACTATCAATTTTTCTATTAGTTAATCGTTGAAATTCTATCAGCTTGATAATAATAGTAACTCATCATAAACGATAGAATTGGGCGATTAGAATGCCACTTATGAATTCTCGTTGTTCATTTGATTCTCTTTGTTCATGAGAACGAGAATACGTATGTATGTAGGATATCGTCAATTAATGACACTGCGTTTTCGAATTGAACAAGAGAGAGACAGAGAAAGAGAAAGAACGAGAGAGAGAGAGAGAGAGAGAGAGAGAGAGAGAAAGAGAGAGAACGAAAGAGAGAGAGAGAGAGATAAAGAGAGAATCTTAATCATTTGTCGATAATCATGTAAATTATAATTGTCTATTACGATTCTATCGAAATCGAGCAATTGAACGAATCACAATTGACATTTATTAAACTTGTAATTTATGACGAATTAAAATTAAAATAAATAAATAAAAAGGAAACTAAAAAAACAAAAAAAAAAAAAAGAAAAAAAAAGAAAGAAAGAGAAAACATTGTCAACGTAATTTTATATTTATCCGATCTATACGAATAACATATAAAATTTGAACGAATATAATTTCATGGCTTTCTTTTTCTTTTTTCGTTTCTTTTGTTCTTTTGTTTTCTTTTTTTATTTCTTTTTTTTTTATTTTTTTAAATACTCAACCAAAGAACCCACATTAATGTCGAACGTAGTAATGGTAATACCGATTTAATCGCATGTATAAAATCATGTATCCAACCGCGAACGTAACAATGATAGAGAAGGAGAGACAGAGAGAGAGAGAGAGAGAGAGAGAGAGAGAGAGAGAGAGAGAGAGAGAGAGACAAGAGAAAAAGAAATATAATAAAATCCCGTTTAATACCGGTCGAACAATTAAAATGTTATTTTCAATCGGACCTTAATGATATCGGAGTGTGTGGATCTGCTGGTTCGTGATAATTTTCGAGTACCATTTTATCGGGGTAATCACGCCATACGGAAAATGCGGGTTTTATTAAAGTAGGATGATAAAGTAAACAAAAAAGAAAAAAAAAAAAAGAAAAAAAAAAGAAAAAAAAAGAAAGAAAAGAAAGGGGAAAAAATAACCAAATAAAAGGGAAATCAATTCAAAAGGGACGAATTCAATCATCGACATTTTAATCAGAGGACTCGCAATACTTTAAATTCGTTTGTTAATTCTATGGGATTGAATCGATCTTTTTTATTTTTTTTTTCCTTTTTTTTTTTCTTTCCATCATTTCTTTGATAATCTCTTTGATTAATTCTTCGGAGGACGAACAAAACCTATAGCGAGTTATAACAATTTTTATCAAATTTCGAATTAATTCGTATCGATCAATAATAAATATTTTAATATATTTTATATGTTATCTTATTCTTTGCTTATGATGTGTATAATATATATATATATATATATATATATATATATATATATATATATATTTTCTAAGTTCAATGAGACGAGACATATGTATGTGTGTATGTGTATCTGTCTCTCTCTCTCCCTCTCTCTCTCTCTCTCTGTGTATGTGTGTTAATCAATTTTCACGTTTAAAATTTAACACTTGATCTTATACAAATATTTTACTTTAAATAATTAATATTATGAATATTTCTTCTCTCTTTCAATAAATTTTTAATAATTTTAACTTACATTATATACATTTTTGCCCGTTTCATCAAAGAATTATAAAATCATATTCTTTTTATCATCGAATAGACTGATCTTACTATTCGAGAGAGAGAGAGAGAGAAAGAGAGAGATAGGGAGAGAGAAGACGGACGCTCTATTCAAGATCAAATAATCGACTCTCGACGAGCAGTAATCTGTGGCGTTCCACAAGTCTGATATCCTCACAATAGGAGAACGTCTGTGGAATGTATTTAGATCCAGGTCGAGCGTACCAATCCGTTCAACTTAATATGTTCGTGGTATTTTGCGCTTAGATTTTGTGATAGAACTTTCCTACATAATTCTACTTGAGAAAAACAGATATAAATAGATAGATAGTTAGATAGATAGACAAATATATATATGTGTGTGTGTGCGTGAATATGTATAAAGAGAAAAGTTTTGAATCCATGTTACTAACAAAAATTAAACCGAGTGCATTTGAAATATGCAAAATAATAAACTTTATCAAACCTAGCCAAAATTTCAAACGTTCGTATTTTACGTTAAACCAACTTTGCTTTTCTATAGTTCTCTCTCTATCTCTCTCTTTCATTCTCCTTCTCTTTTTTGTGTGGATAAAGACCCTTTCCTGGAAAATTATTCTACCATAAATTTTATTTCCGAAGCACACGGTGTTATCTCCGCATGAAGTCAAAATGAAATTAACGAAAATGCGAATGTCTCATCTTTCTATTTTTTTTGTTTTTGTTTTTTCCTTTTTTTTTTTTTATTTTCCATCGAACGATTTCCATTCGAACGAAAAAAGCTTTACCAACGGTAGATTTTTGTCGTTTTAGAAAAGTTCTTCTCACTTACCTTCAAGTCTTTATTTATTCGTAATATTTCTTCTCTTTTTCCTTGTTTTTTCTTTTTTTTTTTTTTTTTTTTTTTTTGTTTTTCATTCTTTGCTCCATATCACGTCAATCTACACGTACACTTTAACCTGCAAAATAATCGAGTCTGAATGATACTCGCGTCTCTCCTTTTGATTCGCCGATATTGAAATAATTTCAAAGGGAACGAACAAATAAAATACTCTAAATGATTTTCATTCATCGAGAGACATCCTCTGAAAACTAAATCAAATAAAACGTAAATAATTAATGTGAAAGCATCGAAGATTTACGAAATATGCAAATAACTCAATGTAAATATATATTATGCATTTTATAAGTGATCCTTTTTCTAGTGTATTCTCATAAATGAATGTTTTTCTAATGCAAACAAAAAAAGAAAAAGAAAGAAAAAAGGAAAGAAGAGAGAGAAAGAGAGAGAGCTAGAGAGAGGAAAAAAAATAATAATAAAAAAAAAAAGAATAAAAATAGGTCGACTTATTCGTCTCACGTCAATCGTTCGAAAACAAGACAATTTTTTTAAAACGCTAGCTATATATACGCTTGACAAAATATAATTGATTAGTTTACTTTCTTCGAGTACGTTCATTCAATCATACGTTGAAATAAGAAATTAAAAATGCAAGACGTAATCGCGCAGACGTCGTACTTAAAATTATAAAATAATTTAATAATATATTGACGAAGAAGAGAAAGAAAAGAAAAGAAAGAAAGGAAAATAAAATAAATGAAAAAGAAGAAAAGAAAAAAAAAGAAAGGAAAAACAGAAAAAAGAAGAATTGTAGATATTACATAATAATAAAATAATTTAATAATATATTGACGAAGAAGAGAAAGAAAAGAAAAGAAAGAAAGGAGAATAAAATAAATAAAAAAAAGAAAAAAAAAGAAAAAAAAGAAAAAAAAGGAAAAGCAGAAAAAAGAAGAATTAATTGTAGATATTACATGAGATTATTTAAATGATTTACGTAATCTGAATGACCTAAAGTGATAAAATAATTGGAGAAAATACATTAAAAGATAAAAAGAACGAAAGAAAAAAAGAAAAAGAAAAAGAAAAAGAAAAAGAAAAAGAAAAAGAAAAAAAGCAAGAGAGAAAATTGAAAAAAAGAAAAATAGATAAGAACGTGGGGAATATAGGATTAGGGGGAAGAATAAGTTTTGCAAAAGTCAACGATAAATATACAATTAAATTTCTTATCGTTCGACATTACTTAAAGAAGTTAGTATAAACGCGATACGTCAAACGTTCGATGTTTCTATTTCCTCTTCCTTCTCCATCTTCTTCCTCTTCCATTTTCTTTTCTTCTTTTTCACATTTGTTTATCGCACATCACTTTGTTTATCACTAGAAATCTGTTGTATGTATGCAAGTGTTCATTGATCGGATAAGAGATACGGATTTTCTCCGTGAGTATGTGTATTTATAATACATTATTCCATTCTCTCTCTCTCTCTCTCTCTCTCTCTCTCTCTCTCTGTCTCTCTCTTTCTTTTCGAGTTTTCACGAAGAAAGAAACATAATATTGCGAATGGAACGCGAGTGTCATCGTTTTTCCCTTTAAATCGTTCGTTTAAATAACACACCTCCTATATTTTGTATACGACGTGCTACACATTATCCTTCGTCCTTTTTTAAATTTCATCATTTCTATCGTTACTTTCTCGTTCGCCCTTTAATTTTTTATTTTTGTTTCATTTTTTGTTTTCCTCTTTCCGCCCATCTTTACTTTATCTTATTTATATCGCGTCGTGTAAACGCGCGAGAAACCATCCTTTTATCATTATCATTATCATTATCATTATCATTATTATTAATATTATTATTATTATTATTATTATTATTATTATTATTATTATTATTATTATTGTTATTATTATTATCAATATAATTATTATAGTAATAATAATTATTATTATTATTTTATCATTCTTTCTCGGTATTTTCTTTTTTTTTTCTTTTCTATTTGTTTCCTTTTTTTTTTGTTTTTTGCTTTTTTTTCCCCTTATCATTTAAAACGCAGATAAAGTCTTTATCCTAAAAAAAATTATTTACCTATCTCGGAATACGATTTTTCTTTGGCTTTCGCTTTGCAGTAGTTTAATTTCATTTAGCGTAATCATGTGCGTGTGCGCCCGTTTTGAGTTTGCGTGCCCGTAAAATATGTGTTCTCTTTCACTTGGATAATGCAAATACAATTATACACAATTAACGAATTTAACCAACTCGCATAAGTTTTTTTCCTGTACACGAGAGACAGGTACGAGCGTAACGATACGCGTGTCTACGATGTTTCAGGATATTTCGAAAAGAAAAATCGACTTTTGTTTTTTCTTTTTTTTGTTTTGTTTTCTTTCTTTCAATGATTAAATCGATACATACACACACACACATACACACACACGCACACACACATACATACGCACGCACACGTAAGCACGGACGCACGCACGCACACGCACACACACATACATACAGCGCGTTCGTTTATAGACAAGATTTTTACGACGAAAAGGAAGAAAGAAATATAGAGAGAAAGAAAAGGATAAGTAATACGAGAAGTATACATTTATATTTAAAAAATATTTTTCAATTGTATGAAATTCATTTCTGACTAGACAATTAACACACATACACACATACATACACACACACACATACATACGCATCGTATTAATTGAATGATGATAACCACAAAAAGAGAATTATTTTCTTTACCAAACACATCAAATTGCGATTTAATAATTCAATATATATATATATATATATATATATATATATATATGAAAAACGTTTTTGTAAATTCTTACATTTTATATACAATAATTATCATTTTAATTAAGTTATATCGTTTTTTCTTCCTTATTATTTTCATTTTTTTTCTTTCTTTCTTTCTTTCTTTCTTTTACTTGTTTAAGAATTATACGATCTGTTGCATGTTCGCGCGAGTGCAAGTGAGAGAGAGAGAGAGGGAGAGGGAGAGAGAGAGGGAGAGAGAGAGAAAGAGAGGAGAGAGAGAGAGAGGAAGAGAGACAGAGAGAGAGAGAGAGACATAATACACGTAATATATACATGTTAATATTTATTACAAAGATAAGACGAAGACTACGTTGATATACTCGTTGTCGGAGTGAATATTAATTCTTTTTTCTCTCTCTCTCTGAAGTCTCTCTCTCACTTTATAAAAGTCATTTCTTTTTTCTATTTTACTTTCTCTTTTTCCCCCCGCCCCCTCTATTTTCTTTTCTTTTCTTTTTTCTTTCTTTTTTCCTTCTCCTAGACGCTTGTTCCATTATTTCGTTGTATTTGTTCTTAACTTTCTCCCAGTCTCTCTCTCTCTCTCTCTCTCCCTCTCTCTCTCTCTCTTTTTCTATTTCTTTTTCTTTTTTACGAAGACACGAAAAGCAACGATAATTACTGGCATTCTATCGCTTTTCTATTGCAAAACTAAATGGAGAGAAGAACGGAGAAAAAGAAAGAGAGAAAGAGGAAGAAAGAAGAAGAGGGAGAGAGAGGGAGAGAATGAAAGAGAGAGAGAGAGAGAGAGAGAGAGAGAGAGAGAGAACAGTCGGTTCAATAAATGAAAAATTTTTCCAATTACTAGCAAGGGAATCGCAGAAGCTTGTTTCTACGTTAAATTATCGACGTTCGAGAAAGGGAAAAAAGCTCTTCTTGCTTTTCTTTATCTTTTTTTTTTTCCACTTCTCTTTTTCTTCTCTTCTTTAACTTTCAAGTAAAAAGAAATGTGACTGCTTGCTATCCTTAAGAGAGAGAAAGAGAGAGAGAGAGAGAGAGAGAGAGAGAGAGAGAGAGAGAGAGAGAGAGAGAGAGAGAGAGAGAGGATTCGATAGGATTTTCTCTTAGGTAACCTCGGAGAAGAATCTATAAGATCCTCTTCGACGTTAGAAATCGATTCATTTTCAATGGATTGCCTTTTTGATTCTCAATTTTTTTTTGTTTTGTTTTCTTCTTTTTTCTCTCTTTTTCTTTCTCTGTCTCTCTCTCTCTCTCTCTCTCTCTCTCTCTCTGTCTGTCTCTCTCTTTTCTTTTCCCTTCAGAAAAAATATTTCTATCGTCAAATAATTATCAATGTATTATTATGGGTATTAAAATGATCTACAAAAAAAGAAAAGAGAAAAAAGAGAGAGAGAGAGAGAGAGAGAGAGAGAGAGAGAGAGAGAGAGTGAAGAAAAAAGAAAATAAAAACAACGATGATACCAATGAGATTTCGTTTATAATAATAATAAAAAAGATTTCGACGAATGTACATTGAAAATCGTCGATAAATAATTTATCGAGATCGACAAAGCGATCGATTATTTGTGATAAGATTATCGATTGCTTTCGGATATTTTTCTTTTTTCTTTTCTTTTTTCTATTTTTTTTTTTCTTTTTTTTTTTCTTTTTTTCTTTTTTTCTTTGAATCCTCAGCGATTATAGATCTATCGTTAATAATTATTAATATGTTGCGGTTTTGAAACGATAATCGTTTTCGTTTTCGATATAGAATCGAAATTCGATATAATAGAATTTCATTATCGAATTTTTAGGATACAAAAAAAAAAGAAAGAGGAAAAAAAGATAAAAAGAAAATATAAGAAGCAAGATCGATAGAAGGGATAGGAGGATCAGGAACAATTAAATACGATTGGTAGGTTCTACAGGTAATTCATGGTGTTTAGTAGGGATAGTTGATAAGGATGACATAAGGAGGGTAGTAGATGGGGGAAACGAGGGAGAGGGTAAGAGACAATACCGCGATAAGGAGGATCAAGCATATCCGAGTAGGATTCTCTCGATCGTAAAGGGAACACGTACGACGATCGATGACCTTTGACCAATCGACGTTCTCGAATATAATTTGAATTGAATAGTTTAACGCATAGGATAGAGATAAGATAAGATTGGATCAGATTAAATCAGACGTAATAATGTAATAATCTTTAAATAACGACAGATAATCATTGTCGAAATATTTTACAATGTACGATCGATCGATCAATTATAATACGTGAAATTCTAATTTGCAAATAAAATAAAGAAAGAGAGAAAAAGAGAGAGAAGAATAGATTAACAAAAACGATGAAAAAAAAACTCTTTGCACCCTCTCCCCCTCCCCCCAAAAAAAAATTGTAAAAACGATCTATCGAAAATACATACAGTATGTATACGTAAGTACATACGTATATATATATATATATATATATATATATATATATATATGTATGCAATTATTGTAGATGAATTTTGATAGTAAACGTCGAATGTCGAGAGGTACCATTAAAATATCTTTTTTCTCTGATAATACATATGCACGTCAATCGACTAGTTCTCGAGGAACACGTTTGCGTTAAATTAATTATCGAACTCTATGTGAAACCACGAGAAGAGATATGAAATTGGGTTCGATTGGTTGTTAGATAGAGGATAGATTGAATGATAGAGGGTAGGAATGGGAGAACGGGGTACAAAGGTCGATCGTATTGAATTATTCGAGGATCTAGAAATGTTTTCATGAAGAATTTCCTTCTAAGTAAGTAGTAAGTAAGTAGTACATACGAAACATTGGATCGTATTATTGGTGTGTTTTATCGACTTTTCCTCGTTTCATTTCGTTTTCGTTTCCTTCGTACCTGGATCTATCGTACTCGTTATATATATAATATATTATATATATATATATATACACCTTTCTTGTATCTTCTTACACAGGAAATATCCTCTGGGAAATATAATCAAAAATGGGATTATTCGTTCTCGGTCTTCGCGATCGATCGATTACTACATATATCTATCTATCTACCGCCTTTCATCGAATTCACTTAATTATATACACACACATATATATATATATATATGTATATCTTATTGTTATTATATTAATATTTTTAATAGGATAACGAGGAACGTCATATGTACATATAAAAATATAACATCTTATCGCGATCGATATCGTGTGTCGTAGGAGTGTTATTTTTTTTCTTTTTTTCTTTCATTTTCTTTCATTCGTTTGTCCTCTTTGTCTATTCTGTCCGATCCGGTCCATCTGTCTGTCCATCCATGCGTCTGTCCGTCCGTCCGTCCGTCCGTCCGTCCGTCCGTCCGTTCATTCGTTCGTCAATCTGTACCGTGCAAATATTTACGCGCTTGTGTGCAATCTCGATTTTATTTGACTTAATATAATATAAGTATAATGTATCATTATTTATATGGATAAAACTTTTCTATTTTTCTTCCTTCTTTTTCTTCTTCTTTTTTCTTTTTTTTTTCTTTTTTTTTTTTTTTTTTTCTTTTTTTTTAATCTCCTCTTAACACACGTAATAACGTCCTCGATGATTATTCTTTGATACGTTTTCGCACATCACATTTATTTACTTCATTATCCTCCATTTTTCTTCTTCTTCTTCTTCTACTTTTTTTTTTTCTTCTTTATTTTTATTTTCTTTTATCTCTTTCTTTTTATCCGTCTTCCTTATTCCTCTTCGTCTTATTTATTTTTATATTCCATAACTTTTTTCTTTTCCTTCTGTCCCATTTTCTTTTCCTACTTCTTCTTCTTCTTTTTTCCATTCATGCTTTTTTGCTTGCTTGCTTGCTTGCTTTTCCTTTATTCGATATTATACGAAAAGATGGATATTCGATTTATGGCAAACGAAAAGGAAAAAAAGGGAAAGAAAAAAAGAAGAAAATAGAGTAAAGATTTGCAAAAAAAAGAGATAGATAGATAGATAGATAGATAAATAGATAGATAGATAGATAGATAGATAGATAGATAGATAGATAGATAGATAAAGAGATAGAAAGATAGAAATATAATAGTATTGAAAATTCAACGACATAGAAAATCGTAAGAGTTTCGATTCGATAAGGAGTTGCCGCTGATACTATAGTCATACACTACATCAGTAAGTAACTATAATAGTAATAATAATAATAATAATAATAACAACAACAATAATAATAATAATAATAATAATAATAATAATAATAATAATAATAATAATAAATAGAATTCATCGGAATATTCAAGCGGAACGCAGGGATCATGAAGGATGTCATTTTTCAATATGCATCTGGGATATATTTGATGGTTGGTGGTACGGTTTGAATAACTGATTTTCCGATCCTTGACAAGGAATAAAAATGCAAAGGAAAACCAGGAAGAAAGGTTAAATCTATTTCTGGTACGTTCGAGAATTGGATTGCGTCTGGATTATTTTCCCTTCTATCACATTATTATCCTTGTTTCATCTTTTTCTTTTTTTTCTCTTTTCTTTCTATCTTTCTTTGAACTTTTCTCTCTCTCTCTCTCTCTCTCTCTCTCTCTCTTTTTTTCCATAGATTTTATTTAACGTCATCGCAACATAATAAAAATGTTTTTACGAAATTCGAGTGTAATTTTTCTTTCTTTATTTCTTTCTTTCTTTCTTATTTCATTTCATATATAAGAAGATCGAGACTGGTTAATCTTATTCTTTCTTTCTCTCTTTATGTTTTATAAATACTTGCTCTTTCTCTCTCTCTCTCTCTCTCTCTCTCTCTGTTTCTCTTTTTTTCTCTAACTCTATTTCGTTCCACTTCGAATTTTATTTAACACACATTTCGCATTCATAGGAGATCACCGGCAAGGTGAATCTATGAATGAACGTAAATATACGTTTATCGCGAGATTGTTAGATAGTTTATTTGTTCCTTCTTTTATCTTCGACATTATCGAAATTAAAGTACGACGATGTTTTTAAAAATAAACGTCACATTTACGATCCGCAAAGAAATCGCGGAAATTCGAGATAATTAACGATAATACGAATAAGAACGAGAGAAGGAAGAGAGAGAGAAGATATATATATATAATATATAATAAGAAGATATATATTAAATAATGAGAGAGAAAAACAATGGCTCCCCCTTTCCCTCTCCCTATCTTTCTCTCTCTCTCTCTCTCTCTCTCTCTCTCTCTCTCTCTCTCTTTCATTCCTTTTTTTCTTTATTTCTTTTCTTTCTCTTTTTTCTTTTTTTCTTTTTTCTTTTTGTAACGCACACGCACTTACTCGAGAGAATACTTTTTTCATTATGCGCTGAGTTTTTTTCTTGTATTATTTTCATTCCTCATTTTTGTTGTTGTTATTGTTTTTTTCTTTTTTTCTTTATTTATTCATTTTCCTTCATTCTTTCGTTCATTCTTTTCCCCGCCCTCCCCACCACCCCTCATCCTGTTCTCTCTTGACGAGTTTTATCGTTCATCTCACTCTATCCTTCGTGGTCTCGGTCTCGGGGATTGCCCGAGGAAGAAAACATCTCTTTTATCCGGCCGAGAAGAGACCATCCACGTGCACATTTCCGTTCGATCTCCTTTTTCCGTAGGATGATTCAATCCTGCCAGGCGACAACCGTCTTGATCCTTGATCCCAATCGAATCGAACGATGATCGTGATACTGGCACGTAAAGCTCGCCATTGCCTCTCTCTCTCTCTCTCTCTCTCACACACATACACACACACTCTCTCTCTCTCTCTCTCATGTGTCTACGTACGTGTGATTCCTGTATGTGAATTTATCTGTTATATGTGTATACTCTATATATATATATATATATATATATTTCGGTGTATACGTGCACTTATGTGTCCATGTGCACTTATGTGTCCCATGTGCACTTATGTGTCCATGTGCACGTTTTTATGTGTACGTATATGTCCTATGTGTATTGTGTGTATGTGAGCGCATCGTCTCGTTTCTGCGAGACCGCATTGCGATGTCTCGCCCCCAAAGAAAATTGAATCGAGATAGTCGCGCCGACTGGATGCACCGACGTTGTTGAAACAACCTGCAACAAACGAAATTCACACGTTAAGGGAAAAATACGTATTCGTTTTCGTTTTCGTTTTCGTTTTCGTTTTCTTGCATACACGATGCAACGACAAGTGCCATCGGGGATTTTATTCCATTCGCTTTCTGGTATAAGGTGGTTATAAAGAATAGGAAAAGATAGAAAAAAAAAAAAAAAGAAAGTTCGTAGATCGTATTTTTCGTAATTTCTTTTTTCTGATTTTTTTTCTTCGTTTTTTTTTTTTTTCTTTTTTCAGATAATCACGACAATTGCGTTTACAAATTATTTCAACCGGTTATTTTCTTATATTCATTTTCTTTTGCAAAAGAAAAAAAAACAGGCGATATTAATTTTTGCGAAAAATAAATCATTCTTTTATATTTCTTTTTTTTTTATTAATATTATCTCTTACGAATTTTATGAATGTCAACGATGGTACTGGCTCAATGAAGACGTAAAGATATATCTTTTAATGTCTCGTTATGAAGTATTTTACCAGAAAAAAAGAAAAAAAGAAAAAAAGAAAAAAATTGTAACACTTTCACAAATCCACATACTCGTACATTAATTTATTTAATTGAAAGGAGAACGCAAAGATATCGATTTGTCTCGTTTAATTGATCAATCGACGAACAATACATATGTATATACGCGTACAACGTACATGTATCATACATCTGCGATAGAGCATCAATAATGAGTAAATAAACACACACAATTATGAATTAAATTTTGTAAATAATTTCTTAAAATTCTTTCTAAGAAAATTCTTTCTAATTTAAGAATAAATTCTTAAATTCTTGTCTTTTTCTTTAATCGGATAATTCGCATCGAATCACAACTATGTCACATACGACGAAAAATATCAAGTACCATAATGGAGAACAGGAAAGACGAGCTTTAGTGAACAAACCGAAACGAATTTTCGCATTTCCCTTGCGCGAAGAGTTGCAAAAAAAAAAAAAAGACAAGCGGAAGGAAAAAAACAAACGAAAAAAAAAAAAAAAAAAAGAAAGAAAGAAAGAAAAAGATAGAGGTAATTTCCGCGAACAAACGCGATCTCTATGCGGAAATGGCTATTCGTGCGGTGAAAGAGAGTCAAGGGTGGGAAGGAGGGAAGGGTTGAATCGCGAGGGTTCGAACCAAGGGGACGAAGTCAAGGGAAAAGGGGTGAGAGGTTGGTCCAGAGACCAACCAACCACCGTCCGATATAATAGATATTTAAATTGTGCGGTTTGCAAAATGCAACGATCTCTGCGTTGCGGACGGCGGCCGGTGTCATCGAGTATCGATATTATTTCATCCTGTCGATGTTGCGTATATAACGAAAATAGAAAAATCATACTATACTCATTCCCTCTTACCCATCCTCCCTCATTCTCTCCATACCGCACCAACATTATCGCTTTGATAACCAACTACGCTGTGTTTCACTCGATTTTTTTCTTTTTTTCTTTCTTTCTTTCTACTTTATCATCATCGTCATCGTCGTTAATAAATTA
>NC_140815.1:8090000-8107500 GCF_050613455.1 Vespa mandarinia | reverse complement strand
GTCGAAGTTGCAAAGAGGCATAGAAGGGTTGTATACGTTTTGTAAAGGGGAGGGAGAGGGTGATAAAAAAAAAAAGAAAAAAATAAAATAAAAAACTAGAGAACAAGGAAGGAATAAAAAAGAGAAAAAATAGCAAAAGAAAAGAAAAGGAAAGAAAAGAAAAGAAAAGAAAAGAGGAGAAAAGAAATAGAAAGAAATTGGAACGATCGATTGAAAATTTTCCGATATGAGGATAAACCTTCCCCGATCCTCCACCGCCTCAGCCACTCACCGACTATTACAATTTCTTTCATAACGAGATACTTTTAACTTAGATAACTTTTCGATACGTTTACTTTACGATATTTTTATTACGTTTAAACGAAAGGAAATGTTCGTTGATAAAAACTTTCATTTCTTTTATCAAACATTTTTATCAGATAACGATGTATGTACGTATCGTTTTCCTGTGAATCCTTGAGATCTTGTTTTAAACCAAACTTTTCGCGAAATTGTCTTGGTAAAAAAAAAAAAATATATATATATATATATTGATCGTAAAGAAAAAGGGATACGTTATCTTGACTATTGCGACTACTACTGCTATCACGTTCAAGAATACTTTGTTACCAATAGCAAACAATCCTGATATAAGTAATAGCGATGACAGTGGATGATGGGGATGGTAATAGTAAGTGGTGATGGTTGGTGAATGGTGGTGATATGTTTCTACGAAATGGATAAGAACTTGATCGGATAAAACAAGGCTAAGAGTTACGAAATACCTTTTGGAAATAAAAATAAGAGCTTTCCTTTGTTTACACACTTTTACTACAAAGGATAATGGATCCTTTGCTGCGTACTAATTGGCGGATCTCTCTATACCTCTCTCTCTCTCTCTCTCTCTCTCTCTCTTTATCTATCTATCAATCCATTTATTTATCTATCTATCTATCTCTTCCATTTCTCTTTCTATTACGATCGTAACGAATCCAGTTCGTAACGAGTTGTCTCTTTCCGATCTTTCTTTCTCCTTTTTTTTCTCTTTTTAATTTTTCTTTAATCTCTATTTTCTCACTGTGTCGTTCGATGAAATATCAAAGAAAGAAAGAAAGAAAGAAAGAAAGAAAGAAAGAAAGAAAGAAAGAAAGAAAACAAGAAAAAAGAAGAATAGACGTAAACGAAGTCGAAGACGAAGAAGAAGACGAAGAAGAAGAAGTAGAAGTAGAAGTAGAAGTAGAAATAGAAAAAAGAAGCGAGACTCCCCAAGGAGAAAAATTGATAAATTTGCAGGAGACACGACGGCCTGCACGGGGCTGCTTCTTGAGAGATAAGCCAAAGGCTGTCAGGTAATTGGATTAAGTCGATGAATCACGAGACAGAGTTAAGCTGTTTACGTTAACCAAGGCTGCTGTTGCTGCTGCTGTTGCTGCTGCAAGTGATGGTGGTGGTAGTGGTGGTGATGGTGGTAGTGGTGGTGGTGGTGATGGTGGTGGTGGTGGTGGTGGTGGTGATGCCGCCGCTAGCTATTACTTCAACTTATTCTCCTTTCTCTCTTTTTTCCTCTTTCTCCTTCTTCTTTTTCTTATCTTCCTTTTTTTTTCTTTTTTTTCTTTTTTTTTTGTCTTCTTTTTCTTCTTCGTCTTTTCATCGGCAGGCGTATCTAATAACCATGATTAGAATCTAATCCGATTGTATAATCAAAGTAATCTTATGTAATTTTCAACAAATACCATAAGCGCGAGCTTTCGTTTTCTTTCTTCTTCTTCTCTTCTTTTTTATTCTCTCTCTCTCTCTCTCTCTCTCTCTCCTTCTTTCTCTCTCAGATTTTTCTATCTTTATACCTTATTTCCTGTTAATTGAGAGCTTTCCCACTGTGTGTGTGTTCTTGCTAAAACTTTATTACTCTCTCTCTCTCTCTCTCTCACATCTCCCTCTCTCTCTTTCTCTCTCTCTCTCTCTCTCTCTCTCTCTCTCTCTCTGATGAAAAGAAAATTCTAATTATGAAACCTACAGTCGCATTAATTTAATAAAATGTGTCCCCGCTTTCTGAGTCAGTTCACTCAGATGGTATAATATGGTAATAAAATGTCTCTTTTATGCTGAAAAAAATTCTCTGAATATTTTTTTCATATAAAGCGAGCGAAATAATGTATATATATATATATATATATATATATATATATATATATTCGTTATTCGGAAATTATTTTTCCGCTCTTTGGTTATGGGTTGTTGTTATTCGTTCCTTTCATTGGTTTTTCATTTTTCCCCTTTTTTTTTTTAATTTTTCTTCTCCACTAATCTTTTTTTTCTTTTTTTTCTCTTTTCTTTTTTAATTCTGATTCTATACACTCTTTTTATCCCACTTTTCCCTTTGTTCCTTCTTTCTATTCTTTCCTTCCTCCTCTTCCTTCCTTCCTTTCTTCCCTTCGTTCATCGAGTCGATAAAAAATATCTATATATCGTTATCGATTACGGACGTCATGCGATCGATCAACTTTGCATAATACAAAAACATAATACCGTCGAAACGAATGGTTGATGATTTTACGTGACGACAGAGAAATACGATTATATACGACATTTTTAATATCTCTACGCGAATTCTTTCTGATCGCTTAGCAATTAAAACGCAAACGCGATTATACGCGAAACACGTGTACGACGTTATATCTAATTGTTTTTTGAACAATAAAAGAGAGAGAGAGAGAGAGAGAGAGAGAGAGAGAGGAGGGGCAGAGTGAGAGAAAATAAAAAAAAAAGTTTTTCATTACACTCTCGATATTTCGTTGTCAAAGTAGTTAGTAAAAAAAAAAAAGAAAAAAAAAACAGAAATGAAAAAGGAAAAAAAAAAATATATATATATATATAAAGTAAAATAAATGACAAGAAACCTTGAGAGCTTTTCATTTCAATTCAAACATAATTGTACCATTTCAAGGATTTGTATATATGTACGTTACACGTGCATATAAATTTACAATGGTCTTGATTTTACGTTCTCTTAACTCCGTTAAATTAAAGCGAGAAACGAAATCATCTTTTCTTTTCTTTTTCTATTTCTTTTTCTTTCTATCACGAGATTCGACGATACTACGATGTAAATTTATTTAAGATTTAATTTCGGTCAAATATCCCGATAATTACAATTAATACGAGAGAAGGAAAATGATCGATGAGTAAGTTAGTCGTTAAAAATTTGTCGAAAATGTAACAATTAAAATTATTAACATCGAGGAAGTAACGTAGTAATAAATATTTGCAACGAAATTGAGACGATAATGGATCGACTTAATTTTCTTTCTTCCCCTTTGTTTTCCTTTTTCTTATAAAAGTATAGTTTTTCATTTTTTAAGAATACAAGACAATGATCACACATATAGGTACATACATACATACATACATACAAATATATATATATATATATATATATATATATAAATTATTTATTGTTCGTTAAGACGTATAGAATTATCGGTATTATTAATATATCAATTTTAAGCAGTTAACTCATTATAGTCCTTTAATATCATTGGTACAAACGACGTTGTTATTTTCCATTGGACTTGACTAAGGGGATTGGACGGGGGAGGTAGTATAGTGGAATGGGATATATATACATATATATATATATATATATATGGGTGAGGAGAACGTAGAACTGGAAAATTACTTTAATTAATGAACCATGTAACCAGGCGTATCCTAAGCCCAGACACACGTTCTCTACCCCTTGCCGTCCCGTCCCGTACCCTTATACCATTCCTCAACCCCATCGATATACTCTACGTTCGTGGTCTCACGATTTAACATGGTTAATTGAAACGCCATCGTAATAACACAAAAGGAGATCTAATTACGCGTACACGTATGTACGTTGTATACTCTATTAAGACCGCAGATACAAAGAGAAAGAGAGAGAGAGAGAGAGAGAAAAAGAGAGAGAGAGAGAAAAAGAGAGAGAGAGAGAGAAAAAAAGAGAGAGAGAGAGAGAGACATTTACACAAATGAAACATTTTATGAATTAATTTCACGTCCATTAATGTTAGTTCAGGTAATTCATGTTAATGGCTTATAAATGATAATATAAACGGATTACATTGAAAATCTGTATCATAAACAAAATGAAAATATTCTTGTATACTATTAATAATTTGTTGATTTAAATTGAATTTTTCTAACATAAAATAATACACACACACACACACACATATATATATATATATATCACAAGTTTAATAATCGAGATATTAATATAAATTAATCGTGAAACGTTGTGCTATTCCTTCTTTTATCATCTTCCTCGTAGTTTCGTTGGAGAAAGAAAAGAAAAATAAAGCAGAAAAAAAAAGAAAAGAAAAAAAAAGAGGAAAAGAAAAAGAAAAAGAAAAAGAAAAAGAAAAAGAGAAAGATCTACGTAGTCGCATTATACGACTTCGTACAATTATGACGACGTTGTTCTTCTCAACGATGAGGTATGAACGGATGTGTAACGTCACGCATTGGTTCACACATACACACACTTTCACAGACATACACTTTCACATATACACACACACATACTACAGAGAGGAGCTATGATCTATGCCGTTCGATAATGAAAGCTGAGAGCTGAGATAACGGTCTGGTTGGTCACACCATTGGCTCTGCTACGGTTGGTACGACAATAACGTATAAACTATAGTTTCCGCGTTTCGTGCTGTTATTTCAGGTATCGTGTCGTTACAATATCACACAAAAGAGATACATAGATAGATAGATAGATAGATAGATAGATAGATAGATAGATAGATAGATAAGTAGATTGATTGATTGATAAATAGATAGATAGAAAATGTAAAGAGAAAACGATGAGAAACGTGTCAAAAGTCTACGTTACAAAATTATATTAGATATGTGTCTCCGATGAATGCTCATTGCCGACTGAACGACACGACTGAACTAATGAATATCGATTAGTTTATATTTTCATTTATTTCTTTCTAAACTTTCATTGCCAAGGTCGGTAAATGTCTTTCGTATAGAACGTATCGAAACAATAGGACAAGCGATAAGATTAAATGTATATGTTTTTAAACATTCGATCATCATCGATCGATATATACGTATACGATACCTACATACATACTTATTTACCAAACAAATCGGTTTTTCACGTAGCTGAAGTAGCTCGCATATCGGCGTTATCCTCTCTCTCTCTCTCTCTCGCTCCCATCTCTATACGTATGTGTATCTATTTTTTTTTTCTAACTCGATGTTTCCTTTCCTGTGAATTTTTATGTTTACGATTCGTTTTCGAGTGTACACACAGTAACGTTTTACGTACGATCCGCTAGAGTATGTATATATATATATATATATATATATATATGTATGAGTGTGTATATATATATATATATTCATTTCGTTGTAGAATTTTCGTACTGTGATTCGTTCGGTTATATTACAGATTTCGTTTTCCTATTTATTTATAGCATATGTAACTAACGAGAAACTCTTAGGAGAATAAATAAAAATGGAAGAACGATAATGGGGAAAGGATGGGAATAGGAGGGGATGTGGGAGGGA
Organism: Vespa mandarinia; assembly: GCF_050613455.1. Classification (NCBI taxonomy): domain Eukaryota; kingdom Metazoa; phylum Arthropoda; class Insecta; order Hymenoptera; family Vespidae; genus Vespa; species Vespa mandarinia. The sequence continues at coordinate 8,101,950 of NC_140815.1, read as the reverse complement.
AGTGAGAGGAAATGAAAAAAACTTTGGAAAAAAGTTTTCTCACGCATACCGAACGTTTTCGTTTTAGTAGTAGCATGCGTGCGGCAACACGTTACCGCAGTTTCCGTAATATAATTAATTTTTAATTAAATAACAAAGCCTTCGTGCAAAATGAAAGAACGAAATATACATACACGTGTGTATATGTATATATATATATATATATATATTTTTTCTTTTTTTCTTTTTTTTTTTTTCTTTTTCTTCCTTTGCTCTCTTTTTCGTCAGGGAAGAATTTTATGGAGAAACGGAACTTGCCTCTCTTCAAAAAAAAAAAAAAAGAAAACAGAACAAAAAACAAAAAATAAGGAAAGATTTCGTTTAATTTTCAAAACAACTTAGCCACGAATATGAGATCTTGTAATTAATTGAAGTCTTTTCTATGAATTTGTAATGCAAAAAACTTCATTGTATTTTCCTTTTTTTTTTTTTCTTTTTTTTTTTTTTTTTACGTATACGTGTTGAAAATATTAAGGTTACTTTATTATTATTTTTTATTTCATTTCATTTCATTTTATTACACTTACGTGAATATATACGTACGGAGAAAGTCGAATGAGTACGAATGAGAAAAATATCATTAATCTTTATCGATTTTAATTTTGAGAGAGAACATGTTCGTGAAAAAGTATAGCATGAAGAAGAAGAAGAAGAAGAAGAAGGACAAAACAAAAGATAAAAAATAAAAAATAAATAAATAAAAGAAAAAGGCGATTAATTATATTCTTCTTTCGTACGAAGAACGTTGGGACACAAAAGTTGTTCGAGCGTTACGCTAATTGGTCTATCAAATTTTAATAAAGGAAATTTTAATCGAACGAAATTTTAATTAGACGAGAAACTTTATAATTAACTTATGGGATGAGATAAAAGAAAGAAAGAGAGAAAAAAAAAGAGAGAGAGAAAAAGAAAAGAGAAGGAAAGAAGAAGAAGAAGAAGAAGAAGAAGAAATATATGATATAAGTAATTGGTCCTTCGAAATAGTCCTGATAAAAAGAACAAAATCGAGATATTCGAGATGGATGGCAACGAAAAAGAAGAGCGCATCTCTCTCTCTCTCTCTCTCTCTCTCTCTCTCTCTTTCTCTCTCTCTGCTTAATTCGTTATTCGATCGGTTTAGTCAAGGACAGAATCTTCGAGATAACTAAGAACAAGTACGATCGTCTCTCGCGTTGATTCAGAAAATTTCTCTCGGCAACTTTAGGAGCAGTCGATGGCGTTTTTTGTGCGGTTGGCATCTGAGAAACTCATTCGAAACTCGGATTAAATATCTTACGATGAAAAAAGAAAAAAAAAAAAAAGAAAAAAACGAAGAAAAAAGACGAAAGTAAGGAAGGAAGGAAGGAAGGAAGGAAGGAAGGAAAAGAGGGAGGAAGGTTGAAGAAGAATGTGGAAGAAGGAGAAAGAAAACTAAGAGAAGATAACTAATAATTAGGAAGTAATAAGAACGAAGACTTTGTGTTTGAAAAGAAAAAAAAAAAAAAAAAAAAAAAAAAAGAAGAAAGAAATGAAAAAGTAAAAAATAAAAAACAGTACTAACAATGTTTCCCTTAGACGGAGTTCACTTTTCTATTTCTTTTCTTTTCTTTTTTTCTCATCTTTTTTTGCTCGCGAGAGTAAAAAAAAAAAATTGTGCACGGCTCTGATCATTTCTCAATTTGTATTAATGAATTTATCTGTAAAAGGAATTGGAAAAAGAAATAATATTCGATGCAATTTATCTGATGAAGGAAGAAGAAAAAAACGTATGACTAATAGCAGTAACTAGGTAGTAGATATTGATCGGTAAAGTAATGTCGAAATTTTTAAGTTTACGTGTCAAATAAATAATATTAGTATTTTCATTTTCGTTTTCTTTTTTTACAAATAAATATATATATATATATATTTTTTTTTTTAATTGAAAATGCTCAGCCATTTTGCATTTAAATAAATAAACAAATATACTGTCGCATTTTTTATTAGGGGAAAAAAGAAAAAAACAAAATACAACATAAAAAATATTTCGTATCTTATACGTAAATAAATAGATAAATAAATAAATAAATAAATAAATAACACTGTAGTATCTTTTTATTTGAAAATGTTTTTAAAACCTCATATCCAAATAAATACAATCTTACATAGTATTTCTTTTTTTTTTTTTTTCTAATCGAAAATTATTATTATTTCGTATTAAAGTAAATAGCCTTTTTTATTTAAAACTCTGGCAATACTTATTCACGATTAAATCGAATGATAACGACGTATTATGATTACGTGTTAAAAGAAGAAGAAGAAGAAGGAAAAAAGAAAAGAAAAACAAATAAAAAAGAAAAGAAAAAAAAAGAAGAGAAAACAAGAAAATTATGTTTGTTAAGAATGTTGTGGCCTTTTGGTGAAGTTTGAATTTATATCGCTTGAGAGAGAGAGAGAGAAAGAGAGAGAGAGAGAAAGAGAGAGAGAAAGAGATTTTTTTTTAAGCCGTATAAATTATCCGTAAAAATTACACGACTAATTATTCTGGTTCGAATAAATGAATATCTATGAAAGGAAAGAGATTTGATAGAATCTATTTACATCTCATTATCTCTCTCTCTCTCTCTCTGTCTCTCTCTCTCTCTCTCTCTCTCTCTCTCTCTCCTCTCTATCTTCTTCTCTTTTTATCTTTTTTCTTTTATTCCTACACATTTATCAAAGGTACATTTTCCAAGATCAAATGTGGTTTTTGCTTTAACAGAAAACGCGGAAGTGATGGTTCTTGGTTATAAGAGTAATTAGTAACTCGTTCATTCGTACGTTCATTCGTACGTTCATTCGCTCGTTCGTTCGTTCGTTCGTTCGTTCGTTCGTGAATTTCGATGGGAAACGACGATGGATTATCGAGCGTGACGCTTAACCGTCTGCAAGGATCTTTCTTGCTCAAGAGAAACGTAGTCCAAGCGAGATAATTGGAAGCTTGTTTGTCCTTCCAAGGAATTAACGTTTCTATCGAAATTCCTATCTCTCTCTCTCTCTCTCTCTCTTTCTTTCCCTCTCTATCATTCTATATCTATCTCGCTTTTATTCATTTTATTATTCGTATGCGTGTACATCTTCAAGTGAGATAACCGAATTAATGCTTCAATCGAACTTGCTATCTCTTTTCTTTTCTTTATCTTTCTCTCTCTCTCTCTCTCTCTCTCTCTCTCTTTCCCTCTCTATCATTCTATATCTATCTCGCTTTTATTCATTTTATTATTCGTATGCGTGTACATCTTCAAGTGAGATAAACGAATTAATGCTTCAATCGAACTTGCTATCTCTTTTCTTTTCTTTATCTCTCTCTCTCTCTCTCTCTCTCTCTCTCTCTTTTATTTTTGTGCATTTAATAATTTATTATATATATATATATATATATATATATATGTACATATATCTTCGAGTGATATAAATAATTGAGAAATATATAGGCAAACGTTATGACGATTTATTATTATAGATATTATTTTATTAATCTTATATTATAATTTTTACCTTAGTATTGTCATCTGAAGAAAACGTAGCTCACTGTCAAATGAATCAGCCAGAGATTGAGGACAGCACGCGATACACCGTTTCCATCGTGCACGGCCGCTGGTAATTCGCCTGTGGATAATAACGAAAGGAAATCATTAATTATTTTTTTTTTTTTTTGAATTGGATATATATATATATATATATATATATACATATATATATATAGAAGAGAGAGTGGAAAGAAGGAGAAAAGAAAAATCGAGGAAACAAAAAGATTGACAAAGGACGATAAAGATATTTATTTTTCAATGATTTTTAAGAGATCTCTTTTCCTTTTTTTACCTATTTTTTTTTTTTTTTTTCCATTTAATTCTAGTAATTATCTTACTAAAAGTTACCATTTATTGTAACATAATGTCTTTTTCATTTCTATTTTATATATTTTTTTTTTTTTTTTTTTTCTATAGAATAACGTTCGATTGATAAAGTAAAATAATATTTGAAATTTTATCGAAGGCTCGATTTATAAAGAAAAATTCGAATGGAAAAAAGAGAGAGCGAGAGCGAGAGAGAGAGAGAGAGAGAAAGCGAGAGCGAGAGAGAGAGAGAGAGAGAGGCAGAGAAAGGCCTCGTAAATCACGATGTTAAATATTTTATTTTCCGCAGGAAAGACTCCGCTTTGCGTTTCGTCCTCGTCGTTCGTCGACGGGAACGCATTTGTCATTTCATTAATGGCCGTACTACCCGTCTATAGGTTTTCTGTCAGATGCACTCCGACGTGTACGCGGGGGTAGAAGAGCTGGATGGGGATTGTTGGGTGGGGATGATGTGGGTGGTAGTGGGAAATAGAGAACGTAGGGAAGAAGAAGGAAGGGATGGTTGACGTATTTTGGTCTCGTTGTCGTTGGCTTCCGTTTGAGCGTATACTTCGAAGGTAGGTTAGTTGCGCTTCGTAGATAATAGTTGGATGCACTTGGCTTTCATCGAAATTATTAAGGTCTCTTCTTATTAATAGCTTCACCGTAGGACGCAAAGCGACACGACGCAATACGCCCTTACGATTCACCCTTACGAAGGTACCAACTGAACGACGCTAAATACAGGCATAAATGCTCTTCCTGTTCTCGTCATTGGATTTTATTAACTACCAGTTTGTTTGGTACCGAACCAACTTGGATATGTTTACGATCGTTCTAGCACTATTATTCTATGGGGAATATATATATATATATATTTCCTATAGAATATAAATATATATATATATATAAGGTTTGTTTGACGGGATAATTAAATGCAATTTATGATCTATGTAAGTAGGTATAGTTAATATATTATGCATGCACTCGCATAGGAACATCGATTTTAATGTTAAGTTAATTATTATATTTCAATCGTTAAATTTTCTTTACTTATTATTATTTAGTATATAATTTATGCTTTATGTCTTTTCCTTGCTCTTTGTTTCTTTTTCATTCTTCTTTTTTTTTTCTGTTTTTTCTTGCTCTGTTCGCGTCTTTCCTTTGTTTTTTTTTTGTTTTGTTTTGTTTCATTTACTTCTTATCTTTCAAACGTCTTTAATACCCATTCCTAAAATTAGTTATTAAAATGATATTTTTAATTTAAATGTCAATTCAAATGTCAATTTCTTTTGACATCAATGTTCTTTCATTTCCCCCCCCCCTTTTTTTCTTCTTTTTTTTTTTTTTTTTTTTTTTTTTTAATTATATAACAATCATATTAATCGTAAAATGCGATTACTTAAGATACAATGCATTGTTTATAATATAATACAACGGTACGATAGTTAAGTACATACATACGTCAATAGTATATAAATGTTACTATAAATATATAGCGTTATAATATAAGTAGGAATCGATAAAGGATTCGTTCGGAATCGTTTCGATTTGTTTGATGAAAAGGAAGAAAAAAAGAAAAGAAAAAAAAGAAAAAAAAAAAAGAAACGAAAAAAAATTCGTAAGTAGTTATTAAGAGTAGTTCGTGCGGCTACGGAAATTGGTTCGCGAACATCGATCGTCTCTACTCCCATCCTCTTAAACGATTCGATAACTTCGATAAAAATCGTGGCCTCTTGGACGACGTCCAGGATCGATACGGAATTTGTCAATTCGTTCTTCTTGATTGCTCTCTCTCTCTCTCTCTCTCTCTCTCTCTCTTTCTCTTTCTCTCTTTCTCTCTTTCGTTTTCTTTTTCTCTCTTTGTCACATGACGATCTACGACATCCACTTTGTTCACATTTCTCTTTCTCTCTTTCTTTCTCTTCCTTTCTTTCATCCTTTTCCACCCTCTTTTCTCTTTCCGTTCCACATTCTACCATTTTACCTCTAGCTCGACAAAAAGAAAAAAAAAAAAAAAAAAATCTCGAAATCGTGAAATCCCCGTTAGCCATCTTAATCCGGATATTCGTTCTACCACCTATTTTCACGCTCACATGAAGAAGTATGATCGGGTAAAAGAAAAGGAAGGAAGGAAGAAAGAAAGAAAGAAAGAAAGAGAAGAAAAAAGGATGAAAGAGAGAAAAAGAAAGGGAAAGAGTAAAAAAAAGTAAAAGAGAGAATGTGTGTATGAGAGAGAGAGAGAGAGAGAGAGAGAGAGAGAGAGAGAGAGAGAGAGAGGGGGAGGGAGAAAGAAAGGGCCTAAGGTTTTTCATTAAAATACCATAACGTATCAGGGATAAAAGTTGACGTTCGGGAAACAAAACAAAAAAAATATGTGAAGAAAACAAGAGTAATCCTTTTATTTTTTCTTCGAAGATGAAGAAGAAAATGCACGTATCTTAACGATCACCAAAAAATCCTTTTTGATCACGCGAGATAGATAGGATGCTTCAAAAATGCATTCACCCTACTCTTCTTATCCTTCTCACTTTCTCTCTCTGCCTCTCTCTCTCTCTATCTTTATATCCTTTCACTCTCTTTTCATTTTTTCATCCCCTTGGTTTCTTCTTTCTTTTCTTTTTTTGTTTCTTCTTTTTTCCTCTTTTCTTTTCCCTTTTTTCCCTTTTCTATTCTCTTTGTTTTTTTTTTTTCCTTTCTAAGATCTTTTTAATTTCCGCCAGAGACCATTGACATTTACCAAGGCACCCTTCAACGCGACCTTTTTGATCTTCGAACTTAGGTAGAAATTTTCAAGTATAAAATTGTAATGCAATCAACAAATTAAGTTTTACATCTAATATTAAGAAAAATTTTCAATGAATATATGGAATAGATTTTTTTTTTCTTTTTTTTTTTTTTTTTATAAACGAACAAGATACGCATTCTATCGCGCGCACGAACTTCCCTTTTTCTTTTTTTCTTCTTTCCCTAAAATGTCATTCTCGAAAATTGTCTTTCAATTTTTCCAATTCAAAAAAGTGCGCTTTGATCGAGAAAAGAAATTAACTCGTATCTGAACTAAAACGAAAAGAAGGATTTTACGAAGATCGCAAAAATAAAATTTTTCAACGAGATACATATTCGCTTGTACAAAATTTGGCGCAACTTTCTGTAAAAAAAAAAAAAGAAAAAAAAAGAAAAAAAGAAGAATATTGTTAACAACATCGAAAGATCTTAAATGATATTCGCCTCTCAATTCTCGAAATTTCGAAACTGCGATTGGAGATCATTAACGAATAAATAAATTTGCGTACTTGTAACCGCGGTCTACAAAAAAAAAAAAAAAAAAGAAAAAAATAAAGTACAGAAGAAAAAAGAAAATTATATCGATATATTTGGAAAAAGTTGTACAAATTAGTATAAAGATTTATTTCGAATAATTGAAAATTAACTAACGAACGAAAGGGAATGTGTAAAATTGACGAATCTCATTTTACAATTATCGAACGATTATTTAATTCGCGCGAGGTAACGTTTACGATTACCTCTTTCTCCTCCATCTCCTCTTCCTCGTTTCTCCGCGTTCACTCGTCGAATACCCAATCCCAATTCTTGTGTGATGTTAAACGAATCGGCGAGAACGGTGATTTTACACGGTACGATTAATGTTACCTCAAACGATCACACGGTTAATGTAACTTTGCTATAACAATAGTATTTCGAGCTGGCGAGCTTGCTTGTTCACCGATTTATCGACTCACGTTCGTTGAATGGAATTCCTAAATAGAGGAAAGCAAGCGTTATATCGTACTACACATTGCACGCGTTGCAGGACATACACGGCTAGTAAAACAATTTCCTATTGCTCACTTCCTCTCACTTTACCATCTCTCTCTCTCTCTCTCTCTCTCTCTCTCTCTCTTTCTCTCTTTTTCTCTCCAGCTGGTCAGTTTTAGAAATAAAAATTTCAATTCTCCATTTTTATCCTTTTGCCGGCCGCAAGGGAATAGGATATTTGATTTTTCCTTTGTTGACAAATTTGACAGAAATTTTTATTCGTATTTTTCTACGAGAACTGCACACACGTATGCACCCTCATCTACATACACGTTTGAACAAAATATATATATATATATATATATATATATGTATGTATGTATGTATGTATGTATGTATGTATGTATATTTCTTGAAATATCTCGATATTTCGTTCGAAAGTGAGAAAATTTTGTACGCGATTGAGGAAGAGAAAAAAAGGAAGGAGAAAAAAAAAGAATAAAAAATATGGAAACACAAGAACAAAAAAATTGGAGAAAAAAAGATATATCGATAAAATAATTCTATCGTTTCCCTTTTTATTTTCTTCGTTCACGCAACAAAGAATTTCGAAATACTTCGTAACAATCGTCTAGAAACCTTAAACGACGTGATCGATCGTCCTAGTATAGTTATAGTAGTATTTCCCGACTAAACTACAACTTTACTACCGAACAATAATCACGTAGAACAACTTATTACTTTCGTGCTTTACAAGATCCTCTTCTCTATTGTCATCCTATCGATAATTCAATTTGGCAATTTACGAAAATTCAATCAAAATTTTCGTTTCCCTATACTAACCTCCTTCTTCCCTGCCCCCCCCCCAACCACTACCAGCAGCACCACTCCCCGGCATTTCCAAACGCAATTACTTTTCAAAACCAAAATCTTCTTCTATCGATTTTACATTCAAATATCTTAATTATTAATTTAACATTGTCAAAATAAAATGAAATCGAACTCGAATACGATTAATAATGTCTAATGATATATTTAACTATTGTCAATCATATTGAAATTTTGTTAAATCATTTTTAAATATATTTAAATAACTTTAGATATTAAATAAAATTACAAATATCTCATGAAGATCGATTTTTGTAATCGATCGATTTTTATTATATATAATAATAATAATAATAATAATAATAATAATAATAATAATAATAATAATAATAATAATAATAATAAATTTTTTTTGTTACAACGAAAATTATTTAAAGAAGTTCGAGAAAAAGGAAAAAAGAAGATGAAGAAGTAGACGCATAGAGATTAATTATAAGGGGTTGAATAGAAATGACACCGTTAAAGAGACAGAGGGAGAGAAAGAAAAAGAGAGAGAGAGAAAGAGAGAGAGAGAGAGAGAGTGAGAGAGAGAGAGAGAGATTGGTGTCCTTGAATCAGAAACGATGGAAGACGACGTCCTTCGAAGGCATTTCGAAATCAGGACATTAGACTTGGAAGAGAAATCACCTCATGGTGAGAGGGCTTGACCTTCTGCCCTGTCGACGTAATCCGGTAATTTCTCTTTCTTAGATGTCTTGGAGGTTATGGTGGTAAGCCAGAGGGAAAGAAAGACTGTGAGAGAGAGAGAGAAAGAGAGAGAGAGAGAGAGAGAGAGAGAGAGAAAGGAAGAGAAGAGTACTCAAAGTTAGGACAAATTAAAGCGATATATCACCAAATACGATCACTAATCAAAATCAACAATCAAATCAAAATCGTATCTCTCAATGATACTTTTTAAAATATATCTATGGTAAATCATACGATTAAATTACTTCTATCGATTTAATAAGATACACAGATACATTAACTTTGAAACGAAAATGTGTGTGTAAATATATATATAAAGAAAATTATTTATATAAAAACATTAAAGTAATTAATTAAAGAAATACATTCGAACAATAATATCCCATTAAATGACATTATTATATGATTGTATATGATTGAATGAAAATTGTACATTTTATTTTTAACTCCTAATTCTCTCTTGTTGGTCTCTAGGAGAATATAAATTTTCCAACGTCTCGGAATAGTTGGCACCGTACGATGTAAATTTCCACGATGTCGTACGAGCACTATCAAGAAGGAAGAAGAAGAGGACGAGGACAAGGAGGAGTAGGAGCAGGAACAGGAGGAGGAGGAGGAGGAGCAGGAGGAGGAGTAGTAGAAGGAGGTGGAGTAGGAGAAAGAGGAGGTAGATGAGGAACAAGGAGGATGGTAGGAGGAAGGAAGAGAAGAAAGGATTTATGCGGATTTCACCTTCTTGCGTCCGCTTCCTCACGTTTAACTGCTTGCGGTATTACGAGGACAATGGCGGTAAAACTAGCCTAGAAGTACTTTTGCAAGTAGTTTCCTTGGGACCTCGAGACTGTGGTCGAGAATCACAGTAGGAGACGATGAACGAGATTCTTGACTTTCGTTACTACGAAAAAAGTAAAAGAAGAGAGAGAGAGAGAGAGAGAGAGACGGGGAGAGGGAAGTGTAAAGAAAAATTAGAGAAAGATAGAGAGGAGAGAAAAATAGAGAGACAGAGAGAGAGAGAGAGACGGGGAGAGGGAAGTGTAAAGAAAAATTAGAGAAAGATAGAGAGGAGAGAAAAATAGAGAGACAGAGAGAGAGAGAGAGAGAGAGAGAGAGAGAGGATAAAGGACTAAAAAAAAAAAAAAATCAAAAAAAAGGAAAAAGTAACATTACAAATTATTCTAAGCTCCTACATTCTTTTCTAATTTTTTCTTTTTTTCCATTTCATTCATACAATCTCTGAGATTTCTATTGGAACGTTATGGATAAAAGGAAGAAAAAAAAAAAGAGAGAAAAATTCAAAAAGAAAAAAAAAAACAAAAAGGAAAATGTTCGACAAAATAAATATTTCATTCTTCTAAGCCTCCACTACCGTAATAACTCTTCTAATTCGTCTTCTTCTTCTTTTTTTTTCTTCCCCTTTTTTCTTTCTTTTTCTCATTCGATCTTTAAGATTACTTTGGAAATCTTTCGATTGGATTTCTCGTTAATCAAATTATTAGTTTAGGCCAAAAAATCTTCTTTTCGTTTTCTTTTTCGGCCACTTCGAGTGCCTTTACGGATTTCGTTTTCGTTAACTTTCCTAACTTTCGGATAACATCAGAATTATAAAGGTAGCCATTAAAGTCTCGGCCAGTCTGATCCTCTTATATGGAGACCGCAAATGACCTTCTTCTTTCTTTCTTTCTCTCTCTCTCTCTCTCTCTCTCTCTCTCTCTATCTCTTTCCCTTTTTTTTTCAAACTCTTAAAAGTTATTAAGATCTAAAAACGAATTAACAAACACACACAAATAGGTATACGTACATATACAAACTATTTTCGCAAGTTACAATATCCATCGTGTTAAAACGAATAACCTCTAGTAAAATTTTTAATATTTCCTTAATTAATTAATTTGACTAGATAGATGCTCAAGACGAAATCTTCAATATTTTCTATTTTCTTTTTCGAATAATTTAATTACTCGGATAATGAACTAATCCCTCTCTCCCTCTCTCTTTCTTTTTATTTTTTTTTTTTTTTTTTTTTTATAAAAAGTGGATTTATTTCTCTTTTATAAAAAAGATTTGATTTTCTTTTCGCGTTGGAATGATTCAGTGCCAACTCGAGAACGAACGAACGAACGAACGAACGAACGAACGAACGAACGAATGAACGAACGAATGAACGAACGACTCGATCAATATTCAACGCGAGTATAACGCGACATACATACATCTTGACATCTCGAACAGCTGTAACGAAATCCGATATTTCGTAGCTCGTAGTCGTTGAAAATGTCCTTCACATTTCACGCCGTGAATTTCCTTTTAAATTCGTATTTTCACGATCACCGAGGAATACATTCATCCTCTATCGGGGATATTATTCCTCATCAATTGGAAAGATCGATTAACGAAAAGCTAACCAATAATATATATATATATATATATATATAATTGGTTATATATTATATAACCAATATTATATATATATATATATATATATATATATATATATATATATATAAATTGTCGAGTGGGGCTTCGACAAATTTCACTTTCCAAGAGTCTTTTCCTTTTTGTCCAATATTTTCCAACAACAACAACAACAACAACAATAACAGCAACAATAACAACAACAACAACAAGAACAATAGCAACAGTAACAATAATAACACATTGTACATATTATTGTTATATTTAACGATTTTCTTTAATCATTTTGCGACATGTCGTCGAAATCGAAAATTTATGCACAACGTCACAGT
>NC_140815.1:8077500-8085000 GCF_050613455.1 Vespa mandarinia | reverse complement strand
CTTCGGTGTCACCTTCGACATACGAGATCTTAGATTCTCTAGCACGATAATATTTCTTGTTCTTTCTTTCTCTTTCTCTCTCTCTATATATATATGTATATATATCTTTATTTCATTTTTTTTATACTTTGGCAAATTTTAAAGAAAAAGAGTGAGGGAGGAGTGAAGGGAAGGAGAAAGAAAGAAAGATCATTTATTTCTCGCAGGAAAATGTTAAGCTACTGGCTAAAGAAGCTTACGTATGCATACTGTGTTATACCACGTTGCCTGATAATTTCATTAAGAAGCTTACTTAGATGTAGCTTCTGGAATATGTTAACCAATACATATATTTATATATATACATATGTATATACATATATATATATATATATGTATATATGCATGTATGTATCTATGTATGTATGCATATATGTATCTATGTATGTATGTATATATGTATGTATATATGTATGTATATATGTATGTATATATGTATGTATGTAAGTATGTATGAATGAATGAATGTATGTATGTAAACATTACAAGATATTCTCTCCCTTCTCTCTCTTTCTCTTACACTTACATATACATATATACATACATATATGTATGTACATATGTATGTGATATTCTCGAAGAAGACAAATTCAAAATTATAATTATAATTTTCTTACGTATCGTCAAAGATAGAGAAACTCACCTAACGTTATCAGTGAGCGTTTCGTCTCCTCTTGTCCAAACGACCGTTTCATTTTGAGATTCTAATACGTCCCTTGCCTCGCATCTCAAACGAAGGGCGCTTCCAGCTTTCAAATGTCTCTCCTTCGCTACTGTTCTCCCGGAATCGTCTGTTATCGTTAAGATTGGTGCTGAAACAATAAGAAGAAAGAAAAAAAAAAAAAGAAAAAAGGAAAAAAAAAAGAAAAAAAAAAGAACGAATAAAACGATATTGAATGAATGAACGAACGAACGAACGAACGAACGAACGAACGAACGAACGAACGTGATCAAACGAACATGTTTCAAAGTAAATATGACGTTCGGTGGAAAAAAAGAAAAAAAAAGAAAAAGAAAAAAAAAAAAGAAAAGTTTCCATTTCATTCGTTCGTAACGTTTTGACGTTAGTTTTTTCTTTTCTTTTCTTTTTCTCTTTCTCTTTTTTTTTTTTTTTTTTTTTTTTTTTTTAACATTAGTAACTCCAACTTTACTTCGAACATCAAAAATATAACATATAATTTAACATTAACATTTAATTTAAATTCTCTCTCTCTCTTTCTCTCTCTCTCTCTCTCTCCCTCTCTCTCTCTCTCTCTCTCTCCCTCTCTCTCTCTCTCTCTCTCTCTCTCTCTCTCTTTCCATGTGTAAGTACTTGTTCGAATTCGTTCGTATTATTTTAAAAATATTAATCATTCAATTGGAAATAATTAAATTCAATTTTAATTTATATTGATAATAATATAATTAATATAATACAAAGGCGTTCGTTTTAAAAGACCATTGAATTGATTTTTTTTTCCTTCGATATAAAAAGTATTATTATTAGTCGTTCAATTAGATAATAAATATTTTCGATGAAGCAACATTATTTAGTGTTATTTATTTATTTATTTATTTAGATAAAAAATACTCAACAATGTTTCTTTTTTCTTTCTTTTGAATAAATGAATGTAACAATACACAAGATAAAATAAAATCTCTTTCATTTAGATTTACGTTATTTCTTCATTATTGCGATATAATAAAAATATTACGAATTGTCAATTAAAAAAAAAATCATTCACTTCTTTAGAATGTTAGAATATTAAAAATATTTTCGATAAAAAGAAAAGGAAAAAAGAAAAAAAAAAGAAATGTCATATTTATAAGACTATTAAAAATTTCGATATTATTATTATTATTATTATTATTATTATTATTATTATTATTATTATTATTATTATTATTTCATCATACGTTCTTGCAACATCCATTTAAAAAATTTTATCTCGAGACATTAAGCTGATAAAGAAGAAGTACATACATATTAAGATTGAAATTGTTCGTACGATCTGACGAATAAAATTTGTAAGTAATAGCCGAACAAATTTACGATAACGAGAGACAGAGAGAGCGAGAAAGAGAAAGAGAGAGAGAGAGAGAGAGAGAGAAAGATCGTGTACGGTTTTATCTCTTAAGAATTCAAATTTCCCGCTTTTAAAACTGTCCCATCGTATTTCTTTGGATGAGTACGAGATAAAAGACAAAAAGTAAAAAAAAAAAAAAAAGAAAAAAAAAATTATTCAACTGAATGATATCTTATACAATGAGGGTTCTCGTAAGGGGTAGCGCGGATATTTTCTTTTTGTTTTTTTTTTTTCGCTTTTTTCCTTCTTTTTACGGATTTTCGAACTATCCTCTTTTTTCGTTTTCATCTTCTTCTTTTTTTCTTTCTTTCTACGTTTTATAGGAGGAGTTAGAAAACGTCCATCGTAACGAGATTCTTTTCGTAGGAAAATCGTCGTTAGGATTCAACGCGAACGCCTGGCCACGATTTTCAAGTCGACCACTATGCAAATTTGATGGTGCTCTCTCTCTCTCTCTCTCTCTCTCTTTCTCTCTTTTTCTCCTTCTCCCTATATTTCTTCGTCCTTTACCTCCCTGTAACCCCCTAAAGCCATAATTTTTCCATTCTTTTCTCTTTATCTGTGTTCTCGTCTTTCTCTTCCTCCTCTACCACCTCCTCCTTCTTTCTCCTATTTCCAATATTATTCCTATTTCTATTTCTACTTCTCGTTTTAGAATTAGAATGTCCCTAAGGAAGAGAGAGAATATATATATATATATATATATATTTTTTTTTTTTTTTTTTTTTTGATAATCATATAAAAATATTTTTGATAATCAATATAAAAATATTTTCTTAAATATACTTTGAGCAAATATATAATGAATATTTTAATGAATATTTATAACGAAGTACCAATGAGTGATTATAATTGGTCAGCATAAATAATTAAATATTGTAAGTTACGCCAGGATTTTATCATAAATACTGATCGTTCATTTATATAAAAAAAAACATTGACGTATTGTTATATTATATTTGAAAATATATTGTAATTAAAATATCGACGTATCAATTATATTTAGAAATATTTTAATCATAACACAGTTCTGCTATTAAACTGTTTAAAACTTGTGACCAAATTTATATATTACACTGTACTGACATTTTCATTATAAATTTCATTGTAAAATATTGGCATAATTCATAATTAAAATCTTTTTTTCTCGAAAAAACTTTTTTTTTTCTTTTTTCTCGAAAATACTTGATCGAAACAAATAAAAGTATATTTTTTTTTTTTTAAAGCGAGTTCATTTGACTTGACTTTTTTTATCAAATCAAAATAATACGACGTCACTCTTGTATTGAATAATATTTAATGAAAAAAAAAAAAGACAAAGAAAAAAAAAGAAAAAAAAAGAAAAAAAAAAGAGAAAAGATTAAAAAGAAGTACGTTCATTTTAGCGCAATTAATTGCGATTTACGTATTAATTAATTTATCGTATTTAATTTTTTTCCGTCGCATTGCGTCACATTTAAAAATACAAAGTGATTAATGTGTTCAAAGAGAAAAGAAGATATTATGGGCATATTATATATCTCTCTTTATGGAGAAAGATAATGGCATTAAAAATATATGACAACGAATAACATTTTCGAGGATAAATATCAATTATCAATGAAGATATTGACGGATCGGATGAGGAGTAATTTTTTTGATAGAGAGAAAGAGAGAAAGAGAGAGAGAGAGAGAGAGAGAGAGAGAGAGAGAGAGAGAGATCGTCGAAGGTATTTCTTTATCAATATCCATTGCATTAACGATGGTGACACATATGGTAGAATGGTTCCGTTCGAATGAATGTACATACATATATATATATATATATATATATATATATATATATATATCTTTATTTACGTGTATATATATATGCGGTAATCGATCTTTGTGAGATGGCGTATTAACGAAGATAGAAGATAATTAATCGTTATATATATATATATATATATATATATATATATATATATATATATATTATGTATAAATGTTGACTAAACGATAACAATAAGAATCTTCGATATATTGTTGATCGTTTATTTAAATATATATATATATTCCTTTCGATCCATCATCGATCCTTATGAAAAATGATAATAATGATCTAGATAGGTATCTAAAAAATGATATTCTATCTCGTGGAAAAACCTTTCCCCGTAAGTGGTGACACACCATAAACGTTTTCATATAATAAGCTTACGCGAACGGATGACGCTTAAAGTGACGAGAGCCAAGTGATTCATCATGTCGCGCGCATCCGCCAAAACCACACCGTCTGATTGATCACGACGTATTGCGGATAAATAATCGTCCTTCTAAGCCGCTAAAAAGATGCGCTACATCGTAAATCTCTATCTCTTTATCTCTCTCTCTCTCTCTCTCTCTCTCTTTCTCTTCCTCTTTCTTCTTTGATAGAAGAGGGATAACAATATAAAAATGTTTTGTATATATAGAAAAAAAAAAGAAAAAAAAAAAAAAAAAGAAAAAAAAAATAAAGAAAAAGTTTATCCTCGTTCGATTGTTATTAAAAATGAAGAAAAGTATAATTCGAATGAGATGTGCAATTGTAACATTTGACATTACTTTATCGATCCGAATTAATTTACGATAAATGGGAGAAAAAAAATGGGAGAAAAAAGGTTCGTTCATACGAGATAAATTGGATCATTCAGAGAATTGACGAAGGTGTTTTACGAACATTAACGAAGAAAAACTTTATCGGCATAAAAAATCAAAATAGAAACTTTATGTTTATTCGTCCATATAATTTATATATCATTAATAAAAATTCACTTATATACGATTAATCGTATAAATACCTATGTATCTATGTGTGTATGTATGTTGCATCATTGAACGTTTCGAAACTTTAAAACAAAAGCTGAAAAAGTTTCTAATGTATATATCTACGTCAAATACACCACACACACACACACATACACACACATGTACACAGAGAAAGAAGTAGAGAAAACACTAGCATAATAGATACATGTGTGTGTGTGTATATATATATATATATATACATATAGCACTATACCATCGTATACATATATGGGGACCATAGTAACGCGCCTTTGGTTAACCATAAGTACATTCGAATCTACGATGAACCATAGTCCTCTTCTACGACCAACAAAGGAATTTCGTTCCTAAACGAGAGAACTAATAGAACACATGTACATACATACCATGATTACCTTACTAATACCATTACACATTGAAATATATATATATATATATATATATATATATATATATATATATATAAACCTTTACTGTTAGCCGCTGCTAACAACCTCTTGTACTTTTTGTTGAGTTTGCGAGAGATAGAGATAGAGTTTGTGGTTTCCTTGATTTCTCTTCGAATTCATACGATTTCTTTCCCTCTCTCTCTCTCTCTCTCTCTCTCTCTCTCTTTATCCCCTTTTCTCTCTTCCTTTTTCCTACGACAATTCTATGGAAATTTTAAAGGGAAAAAGAAAATTATATAAAAAAGGACATCGCATTGCGTTCGATCGATAGTCCATTTATTATCGATAATATCTCATCAATTATGATAATATGATTATGGAGAATTAAGAAATAAAGAGATCAAATATTCACTGTCAATTCTTATAATATCCATCATTGAAACGAATCTTTTATTTAAGCTTTTCGAATAAAAGATGAACGGATTGGGCACAGGATAAATTCTTGAGATGTACGACGTGAAGTGAAGTAAAAAAAAAAAAGAAAAGAAAAGAAAAAAAAAAGAAAGAGAGAAAAAAAAGAAAGAAAAGAAGAAGAAAAGAAAAGATGGAAAGACGGTAGGAAATTGGGGAGTAAAAAGGGGGGGTTGTGAAGTTGACGACTTCAAGAGTTGAGGATTCGTAGGTTCGAGAGGATTGGGGTGGGGGGAGGGTGGTTAGAGACAAGCTGAATGGGAATTGTGTCTTGAGACTTTTCTCGAGAGATCGCGAAAAATAAGTGAACTTGAAGTCGTACCGGAGAACATGATAAGTATCATTTAAATTGGATTCTCTATGTAGAGCTTTCTCTCTCTCTCTCTCTATCTCTCTCTCTCTCTTTGTGCGCGCGCGTGTGTATGTGTATGTCTCATCTGTGTACTTTGCGTTTCAAAAAGTTTTTCCTCTTTTAAAGAAAAATCTAATTTTTCTTTTCAAAATTGTTCGATTCATTTCTTCTTTCATTAAAATTTTAATCACCATTGGAAATTCTTTCCTCGATTTTACGTTACGTTTATATATCGATACAAATATCAATTCATTAATAAAGTTATCCTTTATTAATAAAAATAGAAAAGTGTAATGATTTTTTGATAAATCAAAAAATACCTCATCTCTTTTCTTTTTCCTCTCTCTTTCACCTTTATCATTACGTCCTATCATTCGCAATTACATATAATGACGTGTTCTCGTGAAAGAAGAAGCGAGAAAAATAAAATAAAATGAAATAAATAAATAAATAAAAACCAAAAAAAGAAAAAGAAAAAAAAGAAAAGAAAAAGGAACGAAAACAATTTGAAAACGAACGACGAATCATTTTTCGATTATTTTACGAGATTTTATGAATCGTTATTGGTTAAAGGTTCTTTTTTTTTTCTTTTTTTTTTTTCTTTTTTCATTTTCTATGATTGTATAGACGATTTTCTTCTTAGTACCTTAGTACATACTAGATGATATTAAACCAACTCGAACTTCTTCGAGTCGATTGCATTCGTCTATCGATGTACGACAATATCCTTTTCTACGTATCTCTATGTACGTATCTACTACGTAGGATACATACACACACAAATCTATACGTATATATGTATGTATATATACACGTATGTATGTACGTCTATTCCAATTCGATGTATTTTATTCGAGGAGTGTCTCCTCTCTTTCTTGTATACCTTTCCGCATCGTTGCCGACATCGAGAAGGTATCCAAGAAATTCTGTAAAATCTACTCTGTACTAAAGCTAACTCGATATTCCTCGATATATCACAATTTTTGATCCTCGTGTAATATTTCATTGTAAGATTTTTATTCATACATATCGAACGAATCTAATTTAGACAATTATTTTACGTATCTCCTACTGTTATCCTCCCGTTCTCCACTTATACCATCTCCATCTATTTACTCTCTTAAGTTTCTTACTTTTATTTTTTTTTTTTCTTTTTTTTTTTTTTTTATTTTTATTCATATTTCTCATACGTATGTATGATAATACTTTCGTTCGTAGAAAATTTTTTTTTATTTAAGAAATTAATTTTTTTTTTTAAAAGAAAAAAGAAGAAAAAGCAAAAAAAAAAATTATATATATATATATATATGTATACATACATAAAATTATTGTTCTTGAAAAATTTCGAAATGATAAATTTTCATTGTTAATAAATATTATTATTATTATTATTATTATT
>NC_140815.1:8052500-8072500 GCF_050613455.1 Vespa mandarinia | reverse complement strand
TAGTGTATTTTAATAGTAGTGGAGGGTGGGGGACCGGGGAGGGATAGGGAAGGATGAAAAATGAATTGATACACGATTGCAATTTTATTAAACGAAAGTGCGATAACAACGTGCGTGCACAATACCGATAATCGATTGCGCATAACTGGTTTGTTTTTGTTTGTGGAATTTAGAGAAAAAAAAAGAAAAAAAAAAAAGAAAAAAAAGAAAAAGGAAGAAGAAGAGAGGAAGAAAAATAGGAGAAAAAGAATGGAAAAAAAAAAATAAATAAAAAGATAAAAAAGAGTTAACTGTTCTTGTTGCATAATTCATTGGGAGCGTGGACGGAGTAGGATGTGGAGGGTGGGCGGCGGGAGGGGAGAAAAGGAAAGAAAAAAAAAAATACAAAAAACAAGACGATTGCTTGATAAACCATCATATACTATTTATACTATTCGAGAATTTCGTAATAATAGCCAGCAACTTTTTTGTTTATCCTTTTAACGTGAAAACGAGGTTAAGTAAATCATTTTGTTGAATTCGCCTTTTAGCACAAGCTCGTAGGTACAGTTTCATTTTTGGCTTGGGTGGAACGCGTCAAAGAAAGTAGAAGAAATACAAGAAGAAGAAGAAGAAGAAGAAGAAGAAGAAGAAAAAGACGAAGAAAAATAAGCAACGAGACGAAACGGCAGATTTGGCCTTAGTTTCTCTTTCTCTTTTCATTTCTCTCTAAACCGAGAGTGACGAAAGATAAAAGACGTAAAAGCTTCCTTTCTCATTTGTATCTCTTGAAGAAACAAAGTGAAAGAACTACTGCTCTCTCTCTCTCTCTTTTTCTCTCTTTCTCTTTCTTTCTCTCTCTCTCTCTCTCTTTTTCTCTTTTTCTCTTTTTCTCTTTCTCTCATTCCGTATACTATTTAAACACGCTTTAAACTATTGTATAATGAACGAGTATCAAGTAGATTATAACCAGAGGTATACGAATTATTTTTTCTCTGTTTTGTTTTCCTTTATTTTTTCTTTTTTCTTTTCTTCTTTTTTTTTTTTGTTCTACTTTCAATCCTTTCGCTGTATTGTTATTTCAAAAATTTATTTCTCTTACTTATTTGTACATATAATATATGTATGTATGTATGTATGTATGTATGTATGTATGTATGTATGTATACATGTATATGAGTCGTTTTACAACAAGTCAAATCGATTAATTGCACTTTTTGAATTTGAAAAAAATTTAATCGTCAATACACTCGACGTAATCCTCACTATTTATAACCACAGAATGACAAAATATTTTTGACCATCTAATAAAAAAATAATTAATACCAATAATAACGATTAATCTAAGACTATTCCAATCTTAATAACTTTACGTGTCGTTGTATGAAATCGTAAACACGTCTGCATTTGTATATATTTTACAATACGTTTTTTTTTCTTTTTCTTTTTTTTTTTTTTTTTTTTTTGAAAATATATTTTACAAATAGAAATATTAAAAAGCAATTTATATATCATTCCATCAGATTTCTATACATATTTTTTTTCTTTCATGTATCGTTTCAGTCAATTTGACAAGCTAGAGGCTAATTCATAGATCGTTATAGATAGGTCGTATCAATGAAATTATTAATTAATAAAAATTAATTAATTCAAAGATCAAATGGTTTTCTAGATTTACGTAATTACGTAATGCAAATACGAATAAGGATTTGTTAATATTAGTGGCAAGCGAATTCCATTCATTGTTTCAATGACAATGAGAAACTCCTATCTATGTACTACATATACCATCACAAACAGATAGTTAATTTAATCTACGAGCCTTATTCTCTAATCTCTTTGATCGTTGATTGGGTCTTGATTAATTCTTCCCCCCTTCTCAACCATCCCCCCACCACCATATAGCTTTGCTTTGTGGAGTCACTAAAGCCTGTTTTATTACAAAAAAAAAAACAAAAAACAAAAAACAAAAAAAGCAAGTAATATATATATATATATATATTACTATATATATATATATATATATATATATATATATATATGTATATATATATAAAGAAATAACGAAGGACAAGTCAGAGATATCGAGTAATTAAAACGATTGTTGATATATATACCAGTGATACATTACGGATATTTATTTTCCAATCGTAATTATTAATTGTTCATAATATAAACAAATTCGTTTCCAATAACGTTTAATTACTCGTCCGCTGATCATTTTACCGATTATAAAATAATAATGTAATTAAGCATTACAATTCGCGCTTAATAAAGCGATAATATAATCCGTGCGAGCGGAGAATTCGAGAAATAAAGAAGAAAAAAAAAATAACTAAAAAAAAAAGAAAAAAGAAAAAAAAAAGTAAAATAAAATAAAAAAGAAAGAAAGGAAAAAATAATTACATCTCTATAACACAATTCTCAATTGCTAATCTCAATGTTCGAAAACAATTCCTTTGGAAATATCGGACATTAATTTGTAGTTATGATGGCTATCAAAAGAAGCTGGAGGATTGTAAAGTACGAAACGTTCGTTGAAATTGGTTAATGGCACTCGTCTGAGAGAAGGAAAAAAAGGGTGGGGGTGGGCTAATAGGAAAGAGGGAGAGAGAGAGAGAGAGAGAGAGAGAGAGAGAAAAAACTACTGGACAACGGGGTCAATGATCAAAGAAATTCCAACGACAGGAGGTCGAAGAACGGACGGAGAGAGGCAATGACGATGTCGAGGTATTCGTATAAAAGAGCGAGTGGAGTAAGAGAGAAAGAGAGATAATAAGTGAGAACGAGTGAGAAGGCAAGAAAAATAGAAAGAGAAAAAGAGAAAGAGAGAGAGAGCGAGAGAGAGAGAGAGAGAGAGAGAGAGAGAGAGAGAGAGAAAGGGAAAGAGAAGACGACGGCTGGTGTAACAATGTCGGTCTATCCGGGTTTGTTCTGCCCTACTTCGCCCCTTACGGGCCAGCTTTTGTTCACCGGTCGGACCGACGTTCTCTCGTTCGGTCCTCTTCGGATCAGATCAGATTACCGGCCACCGGGGCGCTTATAGTCGAGGAAATGCGGGTTTCCATTGCACCGAATTGGTGACGTAAGGGGATTCGGACCGCACGAAGGAGTGATGTGAACGAACTCGAAAGAGAAAAAGAGAAAGAGAAAAGAGGCCAATATATTTCCCGTTTATTCTTACAACGACCTTTTCTCTCTCTCTCTCTCTCTGTTTCTCTCTCTCTCTCTCTTTCTTTCTTTCTCTCTCTCTTTCACTCTTTTACTTACTCTCTTATCGATGTCTATACTTTATCGTCCACTTCTGTTCTCCCCTATCGTCTACGATGTCTGTCGTCGTGTGGTTCTCGAGAGGAAACCTTTCGACTACCCTTCTTGCCTTCGATTTCCTGACCCTTTCCTCCTGGCCCTTATCCTCCAACTCCTCTTACCGATCTTCTCGTTCTCTCTCTCTCTCTCTCTCTCTCTCTCTCTCTCTCTCTCTATCTGGCATCACTTCACTTCACTTCACTTCACTTCGCTTCACTTCGCTTCGCTTCGCTTCTACGTCTACGTCCAATGTCTACGTCTTTTCGAGAATGATACTACGGAGATACTAGCTATACGAACGTATGAGAACGACTAAGACATACGACGACTACGACGACCTCTAATTTTTCACGCGATGTGATTATTTATACGAGAAGGTGACGCGGTATAAATATATATGTATATATATGTATAGGCATTAATTTATCATTATATCGATTCACGGAGTAAGAGAGAATATATGTATGTACATACGTCGACGTTTATTTACTTTTTTTTGTTTTTTTTTTTTTTTTTATTTTTGTTTTTCCACGAAATAACACGCAACAGCATCTGAATAACGATGGATTTATTATAGTTATCATTATATTATATATGTAGATGTACGCTGAATGAGGAGATATTTTTGTTATCGTTTTTTTTTTTTTTTGTTTCATTCTTTCTCGTAGTAACATCGAAAACGTAACAATAATGAAAAGTAAAAATATTTTACGAACATCGGTATGATTGATATTAAAATACAAAATTAACTTTTACGAAAATGCACATATTTTTCTCTTTTAATCTTTTATCATTGATCGAGAAATACATGTTACTAGCCATTTTTTTTATTTTTTTTTTTTAATCTCCAAGGGATGATCTACAGAAGATATGAAAATAATGAAAAAAATGAAAATGAACGAGTTATGACATTTTCAAATCTTTCAGTCTATCAATGCCCACCCTCAAACAATGTTTCAATTATTCTTATACTTTTTCTATAAATATACAATCAATTACGTAACACAAATGACATATAAGATGTATCCTTGAAAATTATTTGCCGAAGGAATTGGAGTTAAAATGTAAAAAAAAAAGAAAGAAGAAAAAAGAAAAAAGAAGAAAAAAGAGAAAAGAACAGTAGTAAGAGAATAGTAAGAGAAGAGGGAGTAGGATGGAATGGGGGAAAAGTGGCTGGGGTTGGAAGGTTTGAAAAAAAAAAGAAGGACAGCTAAATCATAATAAATTATTTTTGTTCTTCTTACCTGTGACGATGACATTAATTTTTTTCACGAGAGGTGGATGAGTAGACACTTGACACTTGTACAGTCCTGAGTCCCTTGGCGAAGCATACAGGATTTGCAATCTCCAGTTACTTGGGTACCTGGGTACGATCAAAAGAAAGGAAAACTTCATTTCCTTTTCAGTCAAGTGAAAAAGAGAGGGAGAGAGAGAGAGAGAGAGAGAAAAAGAGAGAAACGACACAAGAAGATAGGGAGAGATTGGGGGTTGGGGTTGTCGTTGTGTGGTGGTTCGTTTATTACGAGACGATGCTGTTGTCGTCTCGCAAAGAATCGTCTTACCAGGACGTTTGATTTTCATGGGACATAAAATCGTTTATTTCGTTTGGCAAAATAGGATAGAAAGAGAGAGAGAGAGAGAGAAAGAATAAATTTCTCGTTTGCGTTTTAGAATGAAAAATAAATATAAAAGTCATGTATAATAATAAAAATTGCGTTTAATTCTTTCGGTAATTTCATTTTCCTGAGGATCTATTTTTTTTCTTTTCTTTTTATTTTTCATTTTTTTTTCTCTTTCTCTCTCTCTCTCTCTCTCTCTCTCTCTCTGTCTTTTCAGAAGGAAGAACGAAAAAGAAGGAATCAATGTAATCAGGATTAGGACGATCGAGATATATATATATATATATTTTTTTTTTTTCTTTTGTATAGTTAAAATGACTACGAGATAATCGAATTTACCGATAATGAAGGCTGATCCTTTGATCGACGCTATAAGGGATCCTGCCAACGGTTAAAAGTCGAAAGGAATCCTCGTCTTGTTGCACCCAAGTGACCTATAAACAAACAATCAGAAAAGATGCAGCAGATTAATCCTTTATTAGATTGAAATAATTTATTGGAAACGATTTGATTCGATTCGATGGTAATAATTTGAATTTGGCGTTTAATTCAAACGAGATAAAATGAGATAGTCCGTAGCTATCATTGAAAGTTCTAATGATTTGCTTTAACGATAAGAAACAAAAGAGAAAATTGTATTAAAGGATGAAAAAGAAAAAGAAAAATAATACAAATATAATGTAACCTTTGAACTTTGATATTATTTATTTATTTATTTTTTTTTTTTAATAGTTTATTACTATAAAGCAAAGACACGAGGAAATCCGTATAAAACACACACACACACACACACACACATACACATATACACACATACATACATACATATATACGCACAAAAGAACGAATGCTTTCTCACGGGTAGCATCAATCCAGGTTCAATTCTCAAACTTCGAGTTTATCAAACGTTCGCGAATAAAAGTCGAGTTTCCTACGGACGACCAAGGAGCCGTTAGTTACGAAAGTTAGTTCACAGCCGCGACATTAGTCTTCGACGTTCGTGCTACGAGAGAGTGTACGCGAGAGAGGTCAAAGTTTTCACTTCTTTGGAGAAAGGGCGGACGGGGTCGAGGGTGGATAAGGTAAGCAAGCAACTTCCTTGAGAATTTAACTCTGTCGTCTTTCAAGACTCGAATTTAGTCGAGTGATACATATCGCCAATTTCAAGGACTTTTCTCTTTCTCTCTCTCTCTCTCTCTCTCTCTCTCTCTAGTTTTTTTTTTCTTTTTTTTTTTATTAATTTATTTATTTTTATTTCATTTATTTATTGATTGATTTATTTATTTCTTTTTTAATAAGTCATTGACGAATGAAATCTCAGTAATAGTCTAAGTCAATACTTCGTATTGTCAATAGTAAGAGTCAATATGTTGACAGTTTGCAGTAGTACGAGTCAATGTTTCATGTTATCAGTAGTAAGAGTCAATGTTTAGTATTATCAATAGTACCGAGTCAATGTTTTATATTAATAGTAGTACGAGTCAATAGGTTATATAGGTATATACGGTATTAGCAGTAGTAGGAGTCAATATTTGATATAGTAGTATGAGTCAATGTTCGATATTATCAGTGTTATTACTCAATGTGTTATACATTAGCAATAGTACGAGTCAATGCTTCACATTGTCGGTAGTACGGGTTAATATTTGATATATATATATAGTAGTATACGACTAGTCAATGTTTGATATTATCAGCTGGTATTATTAATCAATACGTTATATATTAGTAGCGTTAAGAGTAATTGTTCGATATTAATGTTAGTATCAATCGTCATTCTTTCAGATTTACACAATTATAATCGTACGTTAAATCATTGATTCCTATTATTCCAAAGATAATTTATTTTCGAATGGTTTTTATAGAATACAAAAAAAAAAAAAATTATTTACAAAATTTCTTAATTTATTTTTTTTTTCATCTCCATAAGAAAACTTATTTGTATCATTTATCATTTGTATATTTAATTAATTCTTAATATATTCTTAAACACTTGTATCCTATATATATATATATATATATATATATATATATACAAACACACATTACAAATAGGATACAAATGTTTTGTATAAAAATAAAAAAAAAATATATATATATATATATATATATATATATATATATGTATATATATGTATACACGATAAACTAATTTTTCTTTACTACCAATCGGCCATTTTTGAAAGGCGATGTTTCGCAATAAAATTTGTCGTTCTCGAAGACGGTTTCGAGTCGTTTGCTATTCTTAAAACGTATCAATATATATATATATATATATATATATATATATATATATATATAGATTTATAGATCTATATCTATATATATTATGGATATCCAAGGTGGAATCGGAAGCACTCGTTTTCGTTCCTTGGCACGGCCGAACGCCACAATCGGTTTCACATTACGTATTCCGGAGAATATGAATCCCTGAGGAATTTCAAGCAACTTCGTACTCTACCTCTTGCCCACGAGAAAATCTATGAGAAAGAGAAAGAGGGACAAACAGAAAAGAGAGAGAGAGAGAGAACGATATGGGTGGGGTTTCTCAAACTCGAAAAAGAGACACTGAGAAGAGAGGCACCGATTGAAATGCGGAAAGTTTCTTGCTGACAAAACGTGCACCAGAGAAATATACCCGCAAAAAGTAAACGAAAAAGAAATGGAGAGAAGATTAACAAAGTGTTTGCAATTATGATCTCTCTCTCTCTCTCTCTCTCTCTCTCTGACTCATTTTAGTTACACTCCCTTCTACCTTTTTTTTCTATTTTATTATTATTATTATTATTATCATTTCCTTTTTCTCTCTTTCCCATTTAATTCGCTCATCCATAAAATTATTCTATTATTAACGCCCAATGATTTTCTCACGATAATACGTGAATGATTGTTTCATTGTAATTTATATTAAAAAAAAAAAAAAAAAAAAAAAAAAAAAAAAAAAAATAATAATAATAATAAAAATAAAATAAAAAGCAAAAAGAAAAGGAAACGGAAAAAGAAAAAACAAAAAAGAGATAAATGGATGAAGGAATAAAAAAAAAAGAAAAGAATCTCATTTCGCTAGCTCGTTCCTTTGTTGTTTGATTATTATTATTATTTTTTTTTTTTTTACTTCCTTTTTCTTTATTTGTTTCTTTTTTTATCTTTTTCTTTTTTTAACCAATCCCTCTCTCTCTCTCTCTCTCTCTCTTTTTTTTTTTCATTACATAAACGTTCTCTATGTACAAACCACTACGCATTCCCTCTTACACCGGTTTAACGAATGAAATCATTCGGTATTCGTGGTTAGATTCTGGAAACGGGCAACCCGGTAGATTAGTTCCGTTGTTCTTTCCCGTTTCGATTAAGGCTAATCACGATCGAAGCCGAAAACGTTCGTATCCACGTATCCAACGTAGATTTGCGATTTGCATCACAGAGAGAGAGAGAGAGAGAGAGAGAGAGAGAGAGAGAGAGAACGAAAACGCGTGTACCTCGATCGATTCGCAGTAGAACCATTTAATCTGATAACGGCAAATGGTATACATAAACTCCGATATTGGAGAGCTTAGCTGATGGATTTACTTTTGGTAATAAGCTTTCGATATTTAAGCGTTAGATTATTTTTTTTTCTTTTTTCTTTTTTCTTTTTTCTTTTTTTCTTTCCTTCCTTTTTTATTTCTTTCTCCTTTGTTTTTAGTTCCGTTTTTATCCATCTAATAACGATCAAATATTTTCACCCAGTGAAATATACACATTTCAATCAAAAATCGTGTAAAATGTTATGAAAATGTTATCATCGTTATTATACTCGTATTATTTTATTTCACGTAATAGCGGAAAGGAAAAGAAAAAAAAAATAAAAATAAAAAAAAAAAAAAAATAAAAAAAAAAGAATAAAAAAAGAACGTTTGGATTCTGACTGCAATTAACAGATAAAAAAGAAAGTTTTTGTTCGTTCTATAATAAGTTAATAAAGATTTATTTTAATAATTCTTACCTTTTTATCACCAAGCAAGCCTATCTTGCAATCAAGGCCAACGGTGCTGCCAATTCTTGCAGTTACGTTGATCTCTCGATCGCCATCGACGAAGTACGGTCCAAATTTTCCAATGGCACTGTCAACGCTCGGCAAAACAAATTTTCCACCTAACAAAGTCTTTTGCGTGCTAGTAATAATCGATTGACGACGACTATTACTATTGCTATTACTATTACTATTATTATTATTATTATTATTATTATTATTATTATTATTATTATTATTGTTATTATTATTATTATTATTATGACCGTCGTTGTTCCTTTCGAGTTCGGTTTTAACCGATGGTTTGATCTCGTAAAACGCTTTCGTTGATTTCTCATTACCGGATAACTCGTTCATTAATCTCGAACGATCCTTTCTCGTTTCCGGTATCATTTTTAATGGATCCTCAATTTTGATATTATCGATATCATGATTATTCTTACGAACAGATTTAACAATTGATTCTAAGGAACTATCACGTTCCTTCTCATCGCCATTTAACTCTTCAAACATTTCTGGCTTTGGTACTTGAAAGGATATCGCTCTTATGTCATTGAAATCCTTTAGCTCGATCGATTCGGTAGAACGAAGATATTGCGACGGGGAATCATCATCGATCGAACGTATACTGGATGATATATAATGTCCACGATCAATATTTTTATCGTGTTCGTTCTCGTATCGTAACTTTAATCGAGAAGATCGATGAAGATCGTTCGATCTGACGTTACTCGAAGAGAAGGACGAGGAGGAAGAAGATGACGATGACTCGACGTCAATTTTGCCACTGTTGTTGTTATTGTTACTGATGTTGATGTTGATGATATTACTACTATTACTACTACTACTACTATTGCTATTACTATTACTATTACTATTACTGTTGCTCCTACTACTCGTCGAGGGATCCTGTTGAGGTACTTCCAAATAAGTAGCCTTCACTGTAACACTGTTTTCCAATTGGCTTTCGAATAGGCTCGTACTATCAGCTAACATCGAGAAATCCCTGGACGTAGTAACATCGATCGATATCCTTTGATGGGATCTCGATGGAACAATCGTCACCGTTGAATCATCCTTAGGATCATCCTGAATCCTTGATATATCTTGATCAATTTTCATTTTACTTTGATCCCTCTGATATTGTTGCTCTGTTTCCTCGTAATCGAGAAACTCGATTCTATCTATTTCCTTTCCGATTGTCCTTTTCTCATTAGTATTATTATTTCTATTCGATCGTTCTATCATAGTTGTCGTCATCGTCGATGCCGATAATAACGTCGTAACATCAGATTTTCTCTTTATCTTTGAATAAGACAAATCTATCGTAGAATTAACGTTGATCTTATCAACGTGCCAAACCTCCTCCTCCTCCTTCACTTCCTCTTTATTTTTATTGTTACTGTTACCGCTGCTACTGCTACTATTATTATTGTTATTGTTGTTGTTATTGTTGCTGCTGCCGCTGTTGTTGTTGCTGTTGTTGTTGTTGTTATTATTATTATTATTATTATTATTATTATTATTATTATTATTATTATTATTATTATTATTATTATTGTTGTTGTTGTTTGTGTTGTTATTCCTCGTACTTCTCTCGTTATCCGGAAAGTGTCGATGATCCTCCTCCGTGTTCCTGCCTCCAGGATGATTGATATCAAGCCCGATGGCGCCACCGTTCTCGGCTTCTACAAACAGAAAGAGAGACAGAGAGAGATATCGAAGTAAACAGCTATATTATTCTTCCAAGCTTAAATTCGTATTGCTTCCTGGGAATGGCTAGTGACCGAAAAGAGAGAGAAAGAGAGACAGAGAGAGACAGAGAGAGAGAGAGAGAGAGAGAGAGATTGAAAGGAGTAATCGTCGAGAATGAGAGGATGAAGACCATGGCTCGTCCGTCATGTCAGTTCGTTCGACGTGCTCACCGAAAAAGGTCTCTAGTACCGAGGATCTTTATGTCTGTTCGTGATCGAAGTCGTTGCTCGGGGGGTGGAAGAGCAGAGAGGATGAGAAATGATGGATTTGGTAATACTACTCCTCGTTTTCTTGCTAGTTCACTTTTTTACCCTTGTCTCTCATCCTCACCCTATCTCACGCCCTCTCATTCCTAGCAACGAAATTTGTCGGATACGATTATGGCCAAGGGCTATTCTTTCTCACCAATTCGAACGATTCGACCAACGATAAACATTCAAATATATTTCTTTTTATTGTCTATTTATAGGTATTTTGACGTATACGTATGTACGTATGTGTGTGTGTGTGTGTATATATATATGTATATATATATATATATATATATATATATATATATATATATATATATAAGTAAAAAGTATCGCACGAGATAGATGAAAATTGTGTTTCACCGGGATTATTATGAGATTTAGTGATTCTTTTTTCGGATAATATTGTGACAGGTCAATTTTGCTTTTTGCCTAAGGGTGACTAGGTCAATTGTCACAAATTTATCCATTTCGAGCTAACACAACATCCTAAGATAAATTCCACCTCAAGAATCTTGGATGGAAACGGTGAATGGGGGAGGGAGGGGGGAGAGGCGGAGGGGATCATTTGTGGTGTATCATTTGAAAAGTCTTTTAATTATCTTTACCATGATCCTACTTTTTTCTTCTCTCTTTTCTTTTTTTTTCTTTTTTTTAATTTTGAGTAAAAAAAAGTAATTTTTTTTCTCCTTAAGGCTCTACATACATATATATATATATATATATTTTTTTTTTCTTTTCTTTTCTCCTGTGATTTCTGTTTAGATTCACTTTTTTTTTTTTTTTTTTATCATCTAAACAAGATAAAAATAATCCAAGAAATATCGAATATAGTATTGGCAAGTAAGAAGAGAATATAAAAAGTGAGGAAAAAAAGCAAAGGAGTTTTTATAGCTCGGCTTTTTCCCCGTTCGAATATTTTACCTCTCTTTCTTCGAGGAAAAAACGAAGAAAGAAAAAAGAAAAATATGAAAGAGAGAGAGAGAGAGAGAGAGAAAGAGAAAGAGAGAGAGAGAGAGAGAGAGAGAGAGAGAGAAAAGGAAAAAAAAGAAAGAAAAAAAGAAAGAAAGAAAAAAAAAGAAAACAGAGAAAGAAAAAAAAGAAGCAATAGACCAAAAGGTATTTCACGTAAAGGTATTTCGATTTATTTCTCAAACGGCTGGAAATTTCGATATCTGGATGCGAGAACGGTGGTGGTACACGGATTTACTGCGGCAACCCCATAACTGAACGAGGGGTTGAGGTTGGGGTTTGGGTTTGGCGGGAAGAGAAGGAGGAGTAGAAGGAGGAGGCGGGAAGGGGGTGTGAGCGACCTTTCATCGTCTTGCAAATGTACCCATCGAGAGTTTTGCGAGAGACGAGAATAAATCTTTCGTGTAATAGTGGCGCTCACCTATTTCATCGTTCTATACAATACTATTCTACTAATACCTTCTACGTTGTACTATATTTCCTTTCTGTGTTGCACGTTTCGAGATATAATCGAAATGCGATTGCACGACTATTCCAAGAACGAAATGCATTGTACCATTTCGGTATATACGTGTGTGCGTGTGTGTGTGTACGTGCGCGTATACATATATATATATATATAAAATGTCATCCCCGAAGTGTTCGTTGTCGATTTTCGACAAAACGTCATATTATTCCAAGCGTAAACACTCTTGTATTCAAATTCAATGACCTTAACTATTTTTAGAATATTTTTGGATATCAACTACCACCGGTAAGGTCGGTTGGTCTTTTAAAGAAAGCTGTTTGCATTTCACTGGATGTAGTTAGCTAGCTAGCTAGCTAGCTAACTCCTCTCCCCTCATTCTCTCTCTCTCTCTCTCTCTCTCTCTCTCTCTCTCTCTCCTTTCTTTACTGATAAAGGGTAGAAAGAAGAAAATATGAGAATAAGAGAGAATCTCACGAACCGTACAGAGATTTTCTACATAGCCGGAGGAAGAAATGTTTGTTCAACTTTTCAAACGTTTAAAAGAAGAAGTAAAAGAAGAAGAAGAAGAAGAAGAAAAGGAAGGAAAGAAAGAGAGGAAGAGAGAAAAAGAAAAAAGAAAAAAAAAAGAAAAGAAAGAAAGAAAGAAAGAAAGAGAGAGAGAGAGAGAGAGAGAGAGAGATGAACTTGGCAACGGGGAATAATTTAAAACAACAAGAGGAGGGGTTACTCTCCCTCCTCCCTTCTCCCCCCCCCTCCTCTGATCCACCCCTCTATAAATGCACCTTTGTACGCTCTAGATATTTAAGGTTTCAATCGCGATTGAAGTTACCATGGAAGAAGCCAAGATAAGAAAATGAATGACGAAACTTTTGTCCGAATCTTTCTTCCATCTCCCTCTCTTTCTCTCTTTCTCTCTTTCCCTCTCTCTCTCTCTCTCTCTCTCTCTCAACTTTCCTCTCTACCCCTTTTCTTTTTCTACCCTTCACTTGGTACCAACATAGACGCAAACCCTTACAAGCACTGGTACGATTGTCTATGTCGTATGTCTCTCGGCGGCGAGCTAAAGAATGGTTTCCGCTCCAAATACTTCCTATTCGAAGTGAAAAACGGATAAATAGAATTAAAAGGCGATTTATAACGCGAAAATATAAGACATTGGAAATATCCTATCGTTCTTTTACTTTATCTCCTCTCTTTTTTTTTTTTTTTTTTATCTGTATTACGCGTGTGCGTGTACGCGTGTATTGCATGCGTGCATGCATGCATGCGTGTTTATCGTTTCATCGAAAATATTCCGATGAACTATTCTACGTGATTCTCTATAATTTTACGATCGATACATTTGTAAATTCTTCTTTCATTTTTTTTTCTTTCTTTTTTTTTTTTTTTATTTTATCGACAAAATGAAACGACGACGTAAATTATTAATCACGAATTATATCTTTTAATTGTATGACAAATAAAAGAGAAGAATTATGGACTTTAAAGAGGAAAATATTGTTAGATGATATTATTATTATTATTATTATTATTATTATTATTATTATTATTATTATTATTATTATTGTTATTAATATTGAAATGAATTTATTTTTTATTATTGTGATCGTTCTCATCGTAAATATTCAATAAATCATTCTTAATGTGTTCTACTATTTTATAATCAATCCATTTGTTTCTTACTTTATGACGAATAATTAATTCAAGCGAATTGTCGCTTTCAATTGTACGCTTAACAAAAAAAAAAAAAGAAAAAAAAAAAAAGAAACAAAAAGAGAGAGAGAGAGGAAAGAAAATAAAAAAAAAGAGAGAAATAAAAAGAGAGGAAAATTAGAAAATTAGATTTTATATAAAGAAGAAAATATGGATCAGAGGATATCATTATCTGGTTGATATTAAACGAAGCTTAGATTATTATTTCCTACTCGTTAGTAAATATAAATTTTCTTATCCGTTGTCTGTTTAACATTATTAAATCTACGTCCTATATACATATTTTACACACCTGAGGATTACATATGTATGTATATCAGATACGCTTTAATACCCAGGTACGTGCATGTTCCCGATCGCTTATTACGTACCAGCTCTCCTATTTTCAAGAGATAAATATTTATTCGTCTTTCGAGCTTGTAAAACATTACTCTCACAACTATCGCTATTACTATCACTACTACTACTACGACTACTCTTCCATTAATACTACTACTGTTAATATTAATATAACTACTACTACTACTACTACTACTACTACTACTACTGTTACTATTACTACTATTAATATCATCGTCGTTTCTTTACTCTTTCATTAACTATACAAACGAATTTAAATTGGCCATATATGACAAATAATATATATGTATTTGTATATGTATATATGCATCTATATGTTTATGTAAAGAAAATTTTTTCATGTATTTTCGTATGTTTTCGATGAACGAGTCAAAAGTTTTTTAATGGCTTTCTCTCTCTCTCTCTCTCTCTCTCTCTCTCTCTCTCTCTCTTTCTCTATTTCTCGAAAAATTATTGTCGAAAAGTAAATAAATATATGTAAGTATATAGATATGTATATAGAAAATGAATAATCAAAAGATAAATAAGATTTTTTTATTCGTCATCTCAATATTATCATACCCGTTCATTTTCTCTAAAAATAAAATGATAATAATTACATAGAAATTTGATAACTATTGTATATATATGGGGAGTAGAAAAAAAAATGTAAATCGATTATTACGGATGATATCAAACGTTAAAAGTAATTATGTGGAACTTCATCAAAAGGTTTTTTTTTCTTTTTATCGAATTACAAGTGTGCCATATTTATGCCATTATAAATTATAATTACTATCCTTTCGTTTGTATTTACAATATGATAATTATTATATTTACGTATATATATATATATATGTATATATGGACATACGTTATATGAAAATGAGTTTACGATAGAATTTTGTATTATGGAAAATATAAAATGTTAATATTAATGTTAAATTAATTATGTGAAATTTATCAAAGATTTTGATTGAAAATTCGAGTATGTTTTTAGGTTATAGAAAATTTATATATATATATATACATATATATATATATATAATATATTTATATAAGATATTCTTAAGATCTAAGTCGACGAATATGTTTATACAACATATTCGATATATCTACATATATAAGCTTATATCAAAGTGTATCTAAGTGCATATATATGCATGTATGCAAGTGATGCGTATAGAGAAAGCCTTTCTCCATCGTGTTTCGACAAAATAGGTGGTGAGATACGTTCTACGTGACTCGGTTTATTGTTTAGTTTAGTTGATTCGAGTGGAAAATGCTGCTACTGCTACTGCTACTGCTACTGCTACTGCTACTGCTACTGCTACTGCTACTGCTACTGCTACTGCTACTGCTACTGCTACTGCACCGAGGAATACAAAATGAAATATGGACTTTTACAAGGACCTGTCGCAACCCTCATATATTCGAGACTTTCATGCTTCGTTGCTTCATCGATCACAATATTTCTTATCTTTATATATATATATATATATATATATATATATATATATATAGTGGGGAGCATAAGTATTAGTGAAATAAAAATATCCTAATAAAATATATTTCTAATGTACGAGGGATACTTAAGTTGATAAATTATTAAGTAAAAAAGAATAAAAAAAAAAAAAAAAAGAAAAAGAGAAAAGAAAAGAAATAAAAAGAAATTATTTCAACGTGTAAATAAAAAAAAAAAAAAAAAAAAAATAAGAAGTTAAGAAAATTTTTGGAGATCGTTCAAACTGTATTCCATCAAAAAAGAAAATGTAAGATTCCCTTGATACGAAGGATCGTCGAAGATCGTCTCGGGGATTTTGTCTGGTTGTCGACACCGTTCGTTGACTCACTGATAAATAGCAACATATTTGGCAACTACCATAGCTATTTACGCGAGTAGATGCCATTGGCGCTGTCTGGATTTTAACGTTTCACCGACGAAAAGTTATGACTTTCTGCAAGATGATCGAGCCAAGGATTTCTCAGTTCCACCTCCATTCGTTGTATCTATCGAAACGCGGAAGTGACTTTCGTATATATACATACATACATATATATATATATATATATATATATATATATATATATATTATATATGTATGTGTCTGATGGCTGTATCTTTTATCGTAAAGCATCCATTGCGATTTTCTTTATTCGATATTTGATGGATCATTACACATTGATCTTTCAAAAACGAATGAATAAATTGGATTCATTAAGATTTGATATATGCGCAATGATCGTTGCAATACAAATTTATAATTATCGATATTAAAAAGTAAATTAAAAATAAATTGAGTTTCAATGATTCATGGATCGTCAGAGTATCATCGAAAAGAAAAAAAAAAAAAAAAGAAAAAAAAAAAAAGAAAAAATTAGAAATATCCTTCTCTAAATTAGATTCGTTAAAATTCGATATATCCAACGATTGTTGCAATTCTAATTTTAAATTAGATTAAATTCGTGCGCACTACATGTTTAAAATTTATGGAATCGTTATAGGATCCTTTAAAAAGAAAAAAGAAAAAAAAAAAAAAACAAAAAAAATAAAAGCTTGAAACATCTTCTCGAAATTAGATTCATCAAAATTTGATATATCCAATATTATATTACAATCAAATATGATATTACAAGTAATTAAATTAAATTTGTAAATCAGATATCTAAAATGTATAGATCGTCGTAAGATTTTTTTTTTTTTTAAATAAGTCAAAATCAATTCGAAGAAGATGTTCATTAAAATGAAATATATCCAATAATTATTGAGATGAAATATAAAATTCTCAATATTACGTTGAAGCACGTAAACTGACAAACTAAATATCTAAAATATTATCTAAAACTAATGGATCAATAAATAATTTTTTCGATCGAATTATGTTCATTAAAATTTGATATAAACAGTATAATAATTTCAAACAAATTCAAATAATTCTTAATATTACGAACTTAGTTAAATAAAAATCGTACGATTTAAAACAACGAATGATATTAATTAGGATCAATAAAATTCTAATATTTTATTTGAAAGAAACGCAATGTAACAAATACATGCATATATGTACGATCATATGAAAGAGATCACGTACATATGTGGATGAATTTTAGCAAATATATGTAAATGAAACATATATATATATATATATACATAAATGCACACACACACAGAAAAAGATAGACGAACGCACAAACGTACAAACAAATAACAAACACACACACACACACGCGCGCGCGCGTACAAATATACGTACATAAATAATCTAATAGCACGAATAGAATTCAATCGGAAATTACCATATAGGATCAAAAGCGTTTCTGGTTAGTATTGTTATGGCTCTCAAAGGAACGAGAATTATCGTTATCGTCCTTTATCTAATATTTATCATGTCCTTTGGATATACCATTGAAATCCGATTAATCTACGAGCACACGAGTTACGAAATGTTAACGATTGACCGCAGAGATTATTATTTATCGATACGATACGAGACCACAGTGTTTCTACGAATGATACGCACTAGACACGCGAATAAATAATAATAATATTAATAATCATTACGATGAAAGGGGACAAAAAGAATGAAAGGACGTTAAAAGGACACGAACGATAACAAGGATGACGAATAAAACGACGACTTTAGGCATCGAGTAAATTATTTATATTGCTTTGCGTTAAACAGAATGAAAGAGAGAGAAAAAGAGAGAGAGAGAGAGAGGGGAGCAAGTTGGAAATGGAAGGAGTGGGGAATAGACGAATCATCGTCGTCGTCGATTTTAGTCGTCCCAAAAGAAAAACAGAAGATAATTATTGTCGGCAGTATTCGGTGAAACGTCGAAGGATACACACATATATACAACAGGACACGTTCCTTGCGAACACACATAGGACGACTCTTCTCGATCGATCGTTTTGTTCAGAGAGCTCCGTGTGCTCCTATAATTTCGTTTTGTTCGACCGTCGAAAGTTTGCCAAGTATAGTTACCTATCTCTAACTATATTCCATAGGGAGAAGGAGACGTAAGAGTAGATCGAAACATTAGAGAGAAAGAGAGAGAGAGAGAGAGAGAGAGAGAGAGAGACAGACGCTTGCACACATACATATACATGGAAGAAAACCATCTTGGATTGCTTTCTTCGTATTCGAAAAATATCCGAAGAGATATATCTGCGTTGAATTTCTAACCCTCCTCTTCTTACGTCTCGTCTTGAGACGTTACTTGATAATGGTAAAGTTATATA
The DNA here is from genome assembly GCF_050613455.1 of Vespa mandarinia. Taxonomy (NCBI): domain Eukaryota; kingdom Metazoa; phylum Arthropoda; class Insecta; order Hymenoptera; family Vespidae; genus Vespa; species Vespa mandarinia. Next base: position 8,053,842 of record NC_140815.1, on the reverse strand, counting down.
TATATATATATATATATATATATGTATATATGTACAATAGTACGTGTGTATATATCTTATGTATCTAAGCATTTTATATATAGATATGTACGTATTTGTATGTCCGGTAATATGGTACACGTTAGTTCGCGTGAGTCACGAAATCTCGTCGTTATGTAATCATATCGAAATGATAATGATCTTTCACCGATGATGCGAATACAACGTTCTACATAACGGAGATTTTTATTTTTATGCTTTCTTTTTTCTTTCGTTTCGTTTTGTTTTCTTTTTCTTTTTCTTTCAATCATCGAAAGCGAGTATTGTATAATAATACCAACATTAACGTGCTTATATTGGATATATAGAACTAAGTAGTAAGTACTAGTTATTTACTTGTTTATTTTCTTTTTATATATATATATATGTTATCTTATTTATTTATTTATTTATTTATCAATTTTATTTCTTTACTCTTCCTATTCTGATCCCGTAATTACGATGATTGACAAATTAATTAATTAAAATCTTTCGTATAGATTTTTGACGTCAGTGTATCATAGAATAGACAAGTAAAATATATTTGGATATAAATATGGAAGATATTTTTTCTCTTTCTTTTTTTTCTTTTTTTTTTTTCTTTCTTTTTTTTTGTCCCCATCTCTTCCACCGTCCGTCCACCCTTTAAATTCACGACCATTCTCAAGATATCAAAGTGTATAAAATAAACTGAGATAAGAGTAAAACTGAGAGAAATTTAACATAGGGGATGATACATAGAGCTTAGTTATATATATATATATATATATATATATATATATCTATGTATCTATGTTACATACGTATATCGGTGTAGTGGTATTACTTTCGAAATCTCGGACGATGTAAATGAACGCGAAGATGAGGTACTGTGAAGTTAAAAGGAGAATGAGAAGGAACGAATTACAAGCGTTAGTCGTTACCTAGTACGAAGAATTAGGTTGCTCAGAGAAATGGGAGAAAAAGACAGAGAGAAAGAGAAAGAGAAAGAGAGAGAGAGAGAGAGAGAGAGAGATGCAGAGAAATAAAGAGACAAAGAAATAAAGATAGAGAGATAGATAGAGAATGGTTCGTAGATAGCCTCGATTCTAAACTATATATATATATATAGGGTTGAAATTCTCTCGGAATTGCTTTAAATGACGAAAATGGACAGTACGACGGAGAAAATGAGACTAGTTAAATTGTACGATGGGAGGGGGGAGGGGGAAAGGGAATATATTGGAGTAAAATACTTTTCTGCATGTTTCAACTAACTCTTTCCTCTATTCTTTTTTTTTTCTCTTCTCTATCTCTATCTCTATCTCTCTCATCTTTCACGTCA
>NC_140815.1:8037500-8045000 GCF_050613455.1 Vespa mandarinia | reverse complement strand
CCATCGAATTCCATCTATCCTATATATCGAATTTCTGGTATCTAATCTGTATTTAGAAATTTCCTATTCATTGACTAACCCTAAATTATTCTTGTATACCTATCTATATCCTTTATCTGTCCATTTATTCCCTTATTATCGATATATTTGTGCCAATTTTATCGATTATCATTTTTTAAGAATCATTCATCGATTCTTAAAAAAAAAGTTGACGTGTATAAAAAAAAAAAAAAAAAAAAAAAAAAAAAAAAAAAAAAAAAGAAAAAAGGAAGAGAGACTTATGTAATACGCGAAATCAATGATTAATTAATTCTACGAAATAATGATAAATTGAAATAAAACTTTATATATATATATACATATATTGTATTTATTTATATGGATTTAATACGTTCAATTATTTTCTTTTTTTTTGCTTCCTTATATATTTTTCTAACTTGAAATTATTTTAATAATTAGAAATTCTGGATTAAGATAAGGAGAGAGCGAGAGAGAAAGAGAGAGAGAGAGAGAGAGAGAGAGAGACAAAGAGAGTACTGAAAGAAAAAGAGAATTATCGGATAGTTTTAAGAAGGTACTTATTGTTAAAGGAGGTGCGAATAAGAGGTAAAATATGAAGTTCACTTCGACGGTACTTCCTCTCTTTCTCTCTCTCTCTCTCTCTCTCTCTCTCTCTCTCTCTCTCTTTCTCTCTCTTTCTTTTACCCTCTCGTCTCGTAGCGTAATTAAGAACTTTAGTTCGTTCGACTCTATCCTCATTTCTACTTACTTTCTTCTTGGCTGATGAAAGAGAAGACAGAAAAAGAAAGAAAAAAGATAGAGAAATAAAGTTTCAAGATTTGAACATCTAGAATCACGTAGTTGTTTCTGAAAAGCCTAAGGCATTTTATCGGTATTTGGAAAAATTACGAATCCTTGTTTCCGATCGAGAAATAAAAATTTAAAGTTGAATGAGAAGATAAAAAAAAGGCTTTATTGATTTTTATCGATAACGAAAAAAAAAAAAAAAAGAAAAAGAATTAGAAAGTAGAAAAAGATAAAAGAAAGAAAAGAAAGAGAAGAAGAAAAGAGACGTGAGAAATAGTTTATACTATCAATATCTCGCAGATAGTGAGTGAGAGAGAGAAAGAGAGAGAGAGAGAGAAAGAGAGAGAGAGAGAGATATTCGAATAAACTAAATCATTGGTACTCTGTTGTTCCTGATGTTAACGTGAAATTATACGAAATTATATATAATTACGTGATGTAATTACCCGACTCCCGTTATCACAGAAGCATCGGAATATCGTATCGTGACACGGTTTTTCGATTGTTAGCATAATCAATTAATTATTCTAATAATTAATTACATTTAGAAAATATTCGAACAAATCTCTCTATCTGTAATTATTTATGTATTTTCGTATTAGAGAAAAGTACAACATAACGAGTGATTCTACATTTATATTTTTTCTATTATATTTTGCTGATCTCTCTCTCTCTCTCTCTCTCTCTATAAAATATATATCTTTATCTTCTCCATTTGAAATTTTATCTCGAATCCATATTCGATTCACTATGTACACGTAAATATAAGAGAACACATTCACGCACATACATATATATATTTTTTTTTGTTGTAAATCTTATCCTTTCTTCGATTTTATTTGTTATCAGATCTCTTTTAATGTATTATATTTATCCCGAGAATACAGTTTTTAACATAGATATATAAATATCTCTCATAAAGAGAGAGAGAGAGAGAGAGAGAGAGAGAGAGAGAGAGAGAGAGAGAGAGAGAGAAATAATCTTTCATAGATACAAATACGAATCGTTGTTTTCTTTGTAGAGAAATACAATCTCTAGAGAAAACAAGATCGAATTGGTAAATAAAATAGAATATATATAAAGGTATCTAAATAATATACAAAATGTACGTCTCTCTTCCTCTTTTTCTCGACAGTGTACTCAATCGTGAAGGTAGATGTACGAGCGAGTATTATTATTTTCAAATTTTCAAAAAAAAAAAAGAAAAAAAGAAAAAAAGAAAAAAAAAAGAAAAAAAAATAGAGTGGAAGAAAGAAATCTCCGTAAGAAAAGAAAAAAAACAAAAAAATAATACGCGCTTCTACGCACAGTGAAATCGCGGAGGAAGGTTATAAACGAAAAAAAAAAAAAAAAAAAAAAAGAAAAAAAAAAGAAAAAGAAAAAGAGAAAGAGAAGGAGAACAAAATTTCATCTGAGATACAATGTTAAACGATTTCGAAATCGGTGAAGCGCGCTTCATGTGGTTTTACAGAAGGGTTGCTTTTCGTCTCCTCGATCGCATGCGACCGCACACCCTCGGAATACCTTAGAAATACACCGTGCTAATATCATCCTGGTAACGTCGCTTTAATGGCTCGAACAAATTTTCACGGTGGTCCGCCACCGTCCCCCCTGCCCCCCTCACCGTCGTAACCCCACACCACCCTTCTTCTCTTCCTCATCCGATGTTCACATGGTTTTGGTCGGTTCGGAAAGTTTTCAGACGAAATTTGTTACCAACCATAGCTTTTCACCATCCTATACCCTTAACCCTCTACCATTCTCCTTCTCAAAATTTCCCTTATATTTACACAGCCCCCTTTTCTCATCTCCAGTTTTGAAAATAACTATTCTCTATTTCTGTTTATCTAGTTATCTCTCTCTTTAACACCAGATGGATATTTCAGAATTAATGAGACACAGATTTCGTTTATCCATCCCTCCTCTTCCATCTCACCCTCTCTCTCTCTCTCTCTCTTTCTTGCCCACTTCAACTTCTCCCTTCAACCCCATCCCCTAACTTTTTCAACCCCTTCGCACAAAACACTAAAACGCCAACGGATAAACCATTATGCGATGTTCTCTCATTAATATATCTATCCAATTAATCGCTACCTATTATTTTAGGGTGCTTACGCGGAACGAACGAATGAACGTAGGTAGGTAAATAGGTAGAGGTATGTTACGTACGTACGTACGTACGTACGTACGTACCTATGAACTAACGAACTAACGAATGAACGAACGAACGAACGAACGAACGAACGAACGAACGAACGAACGAACGAACGAACGAACGAACGAACGAACGAACGAACGAACGAACGAACGAACGAACGAACGAACGATGGAGAATCCTCTACGTGTTTCGGCATTTTGCATGGAATACAAAACAAAAGATCCCCCTCGTGGGTTCTCTCTACAACCACGGACCGCTACCGGAACGTTGCCGTCGTATCACGTAAATCATGAGTGTCCGTTGTTTCCAACGATAATATCCTAAATAATAGACAAAACGATGATAAATATTTCCATAGTTGAATTATCAATCTGATAAATACATTAATTATATAACATATTCATTGATATAAATTTATCCGAGGAATTATCGTCGAACGAACAACTATACAGACAAGTGTGTATATATATATATATATATATTTTCATTTAAAGAGATTTTCCCATAAAAGAATTTTATTGATAGGTGGATAATGTAGCTGATTAAGGCTGATGTTTGACCAAACAACATCTTGTTTACCTTCGAAATCGTACAGATATGGATAGATATGTATGTGTGTGATACGTATGGATAGATACGTATGTGTATGTATGTATTATATATATTATATATATATATATATATATAATATATATATATATATATACAACAGATTTGCTCAAACGCGACGACTACCAGTTTTGCGAGATAACACGAGAGACAGGAAGTAGGATGTTCAAGAGGGGAACAATTTTCAAAAGTACGATAGGACGCAGGAGGAGAAAGAGGAGAAATTTTGGCATAATGAGGAAGAGTGGGAGGGAGAGAATATGTACAACGCATAGGTGTGTATATATATATATAACTTTGAAAATCCTCCTCTCGCATTTAGTCCCTCGGCTAGTATGCTTCGGTCTCGGTTTATATTCCTTCCCTATTTCTCCTCTGCGCACCTGTGTTATATGCAGCCTCGTTATTGACTCTTTCAAGGACTACCAAAACCACAGAGTATGTTGCTCCACTTTCGTGAACGAATCTATGGTGGTCCTATCTCTCTCTCTCTCTCTCTCTCTCTCTCTCTCGATTTCTTTCTCTATCTGACTTTTGCAGTTGCTATGCTCTCGATTTTCGACCACTCGACTATCTTTCTCTTTATTATCTTTCATTATACATTCGCTATATACAAGATATACATACACATACATACATATATATATATATATATATATATATATATATGTATATATGTATATGTAATGAGTTTTTCAAATACTTTGTGACATCATATTTAGAAACGTATTAGGTGTTACAGTATTTAGATAGAAACCAAAAATTTTCTTTCATTTAATCTTCGATTTAAATATCAGGATTGAAGTGCTTGTGCTTAGAATTTTTTTTTAATTTCAACATATATATATATATATATATATATATATATATATATATATAATGATTTAATAAACAAAAAAAAGAAAAATCAGAAATTTGCTTGACGTTAGGATCATTTGCAAGTGTAAAATAATTTTGTTTCTCACGTATCTTCGTTTCTTTTTCCTATTTTTTTTTTCTTTCTTTCTTTCTTTCTTTTTTTTTCTTTTCTCTCACACGACTCTCCTCATACAAAGTTTTTAGCAGTTTCTTCGGTATTCGACACGAATAAGGGAATTCAAGGAAAGCCAGTTTCTCCGAGACGACAGGTGGTGGCAGGAATAATCATTTTCTTTTCTCTTCTTTACTTTACTTTTCTTTTTTTTTTTTTATTTTCTCTTCTTCCTGCGATGCAATTGTGCATTCCTTTAAGTTTAATCCATAACATCGAAGATAGTTAGAGCTTCAATGAAATTTCTCGCAAAAGTTTTCCCACTTTCTCTTTCTCTCTTTCTCTCTTTCTCTACCTACGATTTTCCAAATCAACTATGTGCAATCACGTTAACCGTATGTATTTTAGAGACGAGAAATCTTCGAGTTTCGACAATCCACCTCTTGCGTTATATGCAACGCGCAAGCTATTAAATGAAACGAGAAAGGATGATTCGACGAGAAAGTTCATTTCCCTTATAGTTCCTTGGCAAAATGAAGATCTGTCCGAATGCATCGTGAAGGTTTCATTTCTTCGTCTTTTATTATTTTGCAAAATTCTTTTCTTTTTCTATCTATCTTTCTTTCTTTTCTTAATGTCGACGAACGTACACCTTCGAGTACTACGAGAAGAAGATAAAATGATCTCGCGTTTACATTCGTTTTGTAAAAGCTATATGTATACGTAATTCCTTTTATATACACATACACATATACACGCACAAACACACACACACACACACACACAAAAGAGGTATCTGTAAAATAAATAACTCTCTTCCTATTCGTAGGATCCCCTTTATTGCGAAAGTTTATCGTGAGGTGGTAAACCACGATTCCTACGTAGAAATATATTTTATAGAAGATTCCGCTGGTTATATTACGAATGAATCCGTATAAACTCGAAATAGAGTATCCTTTTTATAAAGATAATTATCTTTAAAAATAATATATCTTGTATGAATGAAAGAATGAAATGAATGAAAGAGTGCGCGGAAGAAAATACAAAAAGAAAAAGAAAACAAAACAAAACAGAACAAAAAGAAAGAAAAGAAAAGGAAAAGAAAAAAGGAGAAGACAAAAAAATAAAACAAAGAGAATATTTATAAATAATCAAAGAAAATATATCTGTGGATATATATATATATATATATATATATATATATATATATATATATATTAGAAGTTTAAGGATATATAATGGAATTCTTAGATTGGAAATTTTATAAAAAAAGATTTAATAAATAAATTTTGTATATGCATCGCGCGATCGAGCATCAAAAAAAAAAAAAAAAAAAAAAAGAAAGCATCTAACGTGTTAGAAAATTTTACGATGGAGAACGAGTGAACCCGTTAGATTCGAATAGCGTTTGGTGAAGACCTAGAAATGAGGAAGATCCGTTCAGAGAAAACCAATTTCGAAAACAAGTCGACCGTCTTTCTCATTCTGATAGATATTTCACCGTTCACCGGAGTTAACGAATATGTCGGATGCTGTGTGCGAGGAGTTGGCACTAAAAAAAAAAGAAAAAAAAAGAAAAATAGAAAAAATAAATATTTTGCAACACATCTTTCTGTCGTACACAGGATAATGGTCCGACGAAAGTTCCTAGACGATTCTAAAAATATAGATCACTCCTTCCTTCTCGTGATCTCTTGAATTGATTTATTTCTCTATTTATTTATTCTCTTTTCAAATCGTAAAACTGCACAAAAATTGAACGCCCTTTTTGTAACTCGAAAAAAGTGCAATTGATTTGTAGTTCCTAAGAAAAAAATTGCCTAAGGGACTTTCGGCCCATTCTGTATTTACGAGCAGTTCGTATTTCGATGGCAGCGGAGTTATCTGAAAAAAAAAAAAAAAAAAAAAAAGAAAAAAAAAGAGAAAAGAAACCTTTCCAGGCGCGTTTTATGAAAAATTCGTTTACTTTTTTACATCTTCAACAAAAAAAAGAAAAAAAAAAAAAAAAAAAGAAAAACAACATCGAATTGTTCTTTCATTCGTTATTTACTTTTTCGTACGGCCAATCTGACGATTTTCTTTTCCTTTCTTTCTTTCTTTCTTTCTTTTTCTTTTTATTTTTTTATTTTTTTTTTTTTTTTTTTTTTATAGATATACGTAAAAAGAAGAGAAAAAGAAGAAGAAAAAAAATAAAGAAGTGAATAAAATAGGAGAATATCGAAAAATGAAATTTCTCTGGAATTTGTCCGTCCAACTTGTTTCCACGTTGAATTTTACGTTATCATAAAGAAGAAGAAGAAGAAGAAGAAGAAGAAGAAGAAGTAGTAGTAGTAGAAGTAAAAGAAGTAATAGTAGTAGTAGAAGTAAAAGAAGTAATAGTAGTAGTAGAAGTAAAAGAAGTAGAAGAAGATGTAGCAGGCAGAAGAGATAGTTACATATATAAAATGTTTTATATATTCCGAATCGTAAAGTTTCTTCGATGCAACTGTTGCATCGCGAGAAAAAAGGATAAAGAGAGAAAGAGAGAGCGGGCGAGAGCGCGCGCGCGCACGAGAGAGAGAGAGAGAGATAGAGATAGAGAAAGAGAGAGAGAGAAAGAAAGAAAGAGTACATGCAAGATTTATTAAACGTTTTCTCTCCTCCCGATCCCTTCCCCGTTTCCATCACGAAACAACATGTAAATGTTAGATGTATCTTCCCGTTGCTGTATTAAAATATACATTATCACGTTGTGCAAATACACGTTTATCCATTTATTTACGATTTTCCTTGCTTTTTCCGATCCTGTTTAGATCCTCTTAGCTAGAAAATTGCTAGTCAACGTACGAAAACAGCATTGCCCCGTCTACTACTCGGGTAGAATTCAAAGTATTACCACGATCGCGATTAGATAGAGATAAAGAGATAGATGGAGATACGATAGAGAAAGAGACATATATATATATATATATATATA
>NC_140815.1:8005000-8035000 GCF_050613455.1 Vespa mandarinia | reverse complement strand
TGTATTTATTTATTTGTTTGTTTATTTTTTATTTTATTTTATTTATTTTTTTTTGTTTAATTTTCTTCTATAGACTTTAATATAAGTACTCGTAATTTTATAAGATTTTCGATAAATGATAATAGCTTTTTAATATCAAATAAGAACTTTTTGATCCATCCTGTATATATGTATATATATGTATATATATGTATATATATATATACATATATGTAGGAAAAAGCTAGACCGACCTTTGTATGTATGTATTGTACATACATATGTACGTATGTACACATAGGTATACCCAGAGAACGATGTTTTAGGTTCCTCGATAAATTCTCGGAAGACAAACGTACGTGTCCCTCTTCTCTCATCTACGATTCTCTCCAACTCTCGTAGATTCGATGGCGTAGATTCGGTGCAAAACACATCGACTTCCCTATTCGCTTTATTCTTGTGTTTCAATTTAATTTAAAGGGATCTAACAAAGAAACATTTTTAATTATTTATAGTTTATTTATTTATATATATATATATATATATATATATATATATATATATATCTTTTTTTTTGTCGTAAATTTTATACAATACTCTCAAAATCAATTGATCAATGGCTATTATATAAATATATAAGGATTATTCCATTATTTACAACAATTAAATTCAATCCTGCAATTCGTATTGTCGGATTTTCAACGGAATAAAATATAATCGATAGAATTATAATATCGATATCTAATATATGGATATCTACGTGTAATAATACATACATACATACATACATACATACATACATACATACATACATACATACATACATATATATATATATATATACTCAAATATATATTTGGTATATATAATATATATTTGATAAATTAATTTAATTAATTAATTAACTATCCTCGTAAGAAATTTTCGACAAAAGAAAAAAAAAAAGTATGATTAAACGATATGATTATAATATCGTATATTATTAATTAATTGCATACTGATCAAAACTTTCATAAAAGAAAAAAAAAAAAGAATTAAAAAAGACATAATATATTTTAACGAAAAAACCATTTTCCACTGTCGAACAGAACTCTCGTTAAAAAGAAAAAGATGGCATCGTAGAAACGTAACTGTATGTGTGTGTGTGTGTGTGTGAGAGAGAGAGAGAGATTTTATGATTATAATAAATATTTGGTTCGATAAAGAGTTTAAAAAAAGAATGATCGTCATAGTTCATTCAGAGCTCGATTTATCGTATTCTTATGAGTGGCTCATAAATAGCATGATAAGAACAGGATTGGGATGGAATAGAAGGGAGGGGGTGGAGGGTGGATGGTCGAGGGAGAAGCTGGCCAACGTAAATTTTCGTTTTTCATTCTAATCTGAATCTCGAAGGATAGTGAAGTATTGTGGGGGAGGTGAGCGGTAAAATATCCTTTTTCGAAGGAAGGAAGGAAGGAAGGAAGGAAGGAAGGAAGGAAGGAAAGAAAGTTTTCATCGCGACCATACTTTATCCTCTTTTATATCGAAAAAAAAGAGAGTCGTCGTAAAGAAAGGAAAAAAAAAAAAAATATATATATATATATATATATATATATATATATATATATATTCGTTTTCTTTCTTTTCTTCTTTCCTTTTCTTTTTTCTCTCTTAGACGGATAAAAAGATAAAAAAAAAAAGGGATTGTGTTCGTAAATTCGAGTATTTCGAAAAGGAACGAGTAATTATCCGAAATTTGAAAATTCTGTTTAGATTTTGCATTTTGATTAATGATATTATCCTGATGGTATCTCATTTCTTTCGCACACTACCTTCGCATAATTAGAATTTAGAAGAAGAGGAAGAAGAGGAGATAAAAAGAAGTTGGTTAAAAAAAAGAGAAATAAAGAAAGAAAAATGTGGAAGACAGAAGAAGAAGAAGAAGAAGAAGAAGAGATAAAAAGTTGGTTAAAAAAAAAAAGAAAATAGAAGAAGAAGAAGAAGAAGAAGAAGAGATAAAAAAGTTGCTTTAACAAAAAATTGGTAAATAGAAGAAGAAGAAAAAGTAAAAGGATAGAAAAATATATAAAAGGAAACGAAAAAGGAACGCCATCGTCGTCGTCGTCGTCGTCGTCTTCGTCGTCGTTGTCGTCTTCGTCGTCGTTGGAGTTATATTATACGCGGGCTTTTATACAACGCGAACACGAAACTCGGGAGAAACCGATGGGTTTGTAATTTCAAGGTTTTAAAGAAAAGTAAAGCGAATGGAAAAACGGTAGGAAAGTATATGCCACGACGTAGATGAGAAAGAAAGGAAGAGAAGGAAAGGAGGACAAGGGTGGAGAGAAGTGAGTAAGAACGGTGGCGGTGATTTGGGTGTATAAGTGAGAAGGGGGTAGGTAGAAGGTTGGAGGTAGTTAGGTAGGTAGGTAGGTAGGTAGGTAGGTAGGTAGGTAGGCGGGTAGGTTGGTAGGTGAAGAAAACCTCGGTATAATGAGCTTAACGAATGAATCGGAGCGACCCTTAATCCTTCTATTTTTCGCTTTTACGGTGGTTCGCCATTTAACTATGGAGAAAAAAGCCACAGACCTTTTGCTTCCTTTCTTTCTCTATCTTTCTCTCTCTTTCTCTCTCTCCCTCTCTCTCTTTCCTTCTCTCTTTTTATCTCTATCTATCTATCTTTCTCTTTCTTTTTCTTTTCTTAAGTACCACCCGTTGTATTTATTTTCAAACGACTTTGTACTTAGGCGACACGCGTCGTTGCTTTTATCCACGGAAGATATATAATACACATAATGTAGAACCTTTTATCTCTCATCCTGTATCCGTAAGAAAATCAAGAGATTCACGATTTTCTTTTCATCCTTTTTTTTTTCTCCCTTCATCACTCCTTCTTCTTTTTCTTCCCTTTTCTTTATATCTTTTTTTTTCTTTTTTTTTTTTTCTTTTTTTTTTTTTTTTTTTTTAAGAAAAGAAAAGTATCAATTTTATATATACATATATATGTATATAGCGTGCCGTAAACTTTTGAGTATTCATAAAAGATAGAAAGAGAGAGAGAGGAGGAGGAGGAGGAAGGGAGGAGGAACGGAGACGAGGGGGTTGCAACGTTACATGGCGAAACTTTATGATTCCTTTACAAGGAGGACAATATAGTTCTACCACGGAGACCGATCCTTTCTTACGCTCTCCTTTATAAAAGCCTTCAGGAAATATTTTGCTTTCATATTCTTATTTTTATATCCTTCGAATATATAAATGATTTATTTATCAAACGATCGATCGTATTAGATAATATTAATTAAATACAATTCATGGATTTTCAATGATTAATCAAAGCTAATTCGTTTTACATTTTTAATCAATTTTAATGCCTTCTTTTTCTTCTTCTTCCTTTTTTTCCTTTGTTTTAAACGAAGTAACGTTTAACAAATTATAAAAGAAGAAAAGAAAGAAAAAGAATTTCTTACAGAACATCCAGGAATCATTTTGTCTGATATTTTTATTTTCAAATATTTCGGAGTATATATATATATATATATATATATATATATATATATATATATATACATAAATGATACATTTATCGAACGATGATCAATAGTATAACATAATTAAAATAAAATTTAAAAAATTCGAATTATAGAATAATTAATCAACCTTACTATCTCTTAAGTTACTTATTTTTTTTTTTTTTTTTTTTCTTTTAAATTGAAGAATGTTAATAAATTTTAATATATATATATAGAAATGGAACAAGGATTAAGGACGAGGAAGTGAAGGGGATGGAAGAGGAGAAAATGGAGGAGGAAAAGGAGGAGTAAGAAAATAAAAGACTATTTCGATTTTATCATCGTAGCAGATACATACGCGTGGAACACGCTTTATGGAGTTTCAAACGAAAGCAATAAATTTTCAGCCACGTACGATGGCAAGGCGAGTACTTATGAAACATAAAAGGTTTGTTCGCAGTTTGTTTTAGTAGACGTAGGTACATAGGTTGGGTTTTTATGTTCGCGATGGCATACGGAGAAAAATATTGTCCCTACCGTTTCTATACTCGGAAAGGAAAGAAAAGAAAAAGAAAGAGAGAGAGAGAGAGAGAGAGAGAGAGAGAGAGAGAGAGAGAGAGAGAGAGAGAGAGAGAGATGGATGGACGGATAGATGGGCAGTAAATGAGAGAAAAAGGAATAAAGGGATAAAAAGAGAGAGAGAGAGAGAGAGAGAGAGAAAAGCTGCTGCGAAAGCTTTAACACCCCGTAGGATTATTAAGGGTCGACGTATGTTACGGGCCAAGGGATGAAATCGAAATATCGGTTTTAAATCTTCATGAAAAAGAGGATAGAATAACTTTTGACCTATCATGTTCGTAAGGTTAATTTCGTTTTATCGTCTTTTTCTTCTCATTATTTCAAAAAGAAAAAAGGGACATCCGAAGAAAGGCTTAACTCGAAAGCATTAATCGTTTCTATCGCGTAAAACAGAAATGAAGAAGAAGAAAAAAGATTGTACGACCCAATTAACGCACAGATACGTAATAAATCCTCTTCTTTTGCGTTTCACAATAAAAATGTTGAAAACTTTATCATCCGTTGAACACACATACCGTCTTTCAGAAATACATTTTTCCTCTTTCTTTCTCTTCTTTTTTTCTTTTTTTTTTCTTTTTTTCTTTTTTTTTTTCTTTTTATTTTGTCATTTTCTTTTTCTCCCCACTTTTTTCCTAGTTGCCACTTGCAAGCACATACCTAACTCCTACGTGTACTAAACGAGTTAAAAAGGAAATAAACGAGATATAATTAACGGCCTGCGGTAGACTTCTCGAGCAAAGCACCATTTTACCATCACTACCAACTACCGTCATCGCCGTCAACGTCAATGCCATCATCATAGCTACTACCATCACTTAACTTCCTTCTTTCCTAGATTTTTACCTTGGTAACCTGTAATGACCGATGAACATCGGTTAAAAGTCGTTCAGTATGAAAATGACGTCGTTAGTTATCAAAGAAATCCTTTTCGTTCATTTTTCCATGCCCCTTTAAAATATTTTGCAAGCTAAGGCAACGCTTACTTTTACTTAAATTTTTTTTTTCCTACTTTTTTTTTTTTTTTTTATCCCGCGTACACAAATAAATAAATAAAATCGTAGCAGAATCAAAAAAATAAAGAGAAAACAAATGAGGTAACAAGTTATTAGATATACTTTTCTTTCTTTTCTTTTTCTTTTTTTTCTTTTTTTTTTTCTTTTTTTTTTTGTATGACCCCCGCTATTAGTATGACCAAAACGAACGATTTTTACGTTCGAAGGGGAGATGGATGGGAAGCAATTAATTTACGACGATGGTGTGAATTAATTCAAGGGAGAATAATATACCTGTGCACAGTGAGTACACATAATCAGAGTGGTTAAAAGTAGCGTTAAAGAGTCAACCGACATACAGTTGGAACGAGCAGTTTTTTTTTTCTTTTTTTCCTTGCTTTCCTTTTTTTTTCTTTTTGTTTCTTTTCTCTCTCTCTCTCTCTCTCTCTCTCTTTCTTTCTCTTTCTCGAGGCACATTCCGCAAGTGGAACGATGCAGTGTACGCCGGCAAACGTTTTACCTTAAAAACGCGTTTCGCGTCCTGTCCGACTTTCCTTCCTCTATATACTTTTCCCGCCCCCCCTTCCCATCAACCCTCTCGTTTTCGTTTCTTTTTCCTCCCTTCTATTCGCCCCATTCAACCTCCTTCTCTCTTTTTCTTTCTTGCGACGACCTCATCTGCATTCCCTTTCTCTCTCTCTCTCTCTCTCTCTCTCTCTTTTCAACGTCCACTACCGTGCTATCTAGCGCGTTGATAACGGGTATACATTGTTACAAGGCAACGTGAAAACGTTATTTATTTATATATATATATATACATATATATATATATGTATATATATATATATATATATATATATATATATATATGTATATGTATATTATACAAGGTGAATCATTTAACGTGTTTCGCTGTAGAAAAATAAAGAATTTAGAAGTCAAGTCTTTTTAGAATAATAAATAAATAAAAAAATAAAAAAGGGATGAAATATGAATAAGGAGAAAGAGAGAGAGAGAGAGAGAGAGAGAGAGAGAGCAATTGTTGTACAAATTTGTTGTTACTCTTGAAAATAGGTCAAATGGCTTTTAGGTATTATATAAGTGGAGAATGATTACTCTGACTCCACCCTGTGTATATACATTATATATATATATATATATATATATATATATATATATATTCTCATCCTACTTTTATCACTCTCTTTTTCTTATTCCACTTACCACCACTTTATGGTCAGAAAGATACGGAATTAAACGCTTAATTTAACGTTCTTCTTTCTTTCTTTCATTCATTTTTTGTTATACTCTTTCTCTCTCTCTCTCTCTTTTTTCTTCGTCTTCGTCCGTACATTTTATTTTCACCTCGGCGTTCCTTAATCGTCTTCTTCCTACTGCGGATTTTCTATTTTTCCCCCAGATCTTTTTCTACACCACGCTTCAACATTCTCGACAGAAAGAGAACGGTCGGTCGGTCTTTTTCAACGCGATATTAAGTGCAGCTTGCAATTTCGTGCCGCGAGACTTCGAGTGGGTACTCTTTTCGAAACGTCATGGCATTCCAAACGTTTTTGAAAAAGAGAGAGAGAGAAAGATTAACGTCCTCGTTATTGCGTGTCTCGGTGTTATTACTTTTTTACAAATGTTTCGTCTGCCTATATACGGTTTAATTTGTAATAGAAATAATCTATGTGTCGAAAGGGGAGAAAAAAAAAGAAAGAAGAAAGAATAAAAAAAATAACGAAAAAAGAAAGAAAAACAGAAATTACGATCATAATTCTATTTAATAGTTTCGTTTGAGGATAAAAGTTATCGCGATATGTATAACCTTTTATTACTTTTCTACAAATTGTCTTGTCTGTCTATACGTACGATTTAATTATAATGGAAATAGTTTTAATGTCAAATATAAAAAGAAATATAAAGTAAAAAAAAAAAGAAAAAAAAAAAAGAAAGAGAAAGAAAAAGAGACAAATGTGATCGCTATTATACAATATTATAAAAATTAAATCTATTATAAAAATTATAATCTACATATAATTTTTATTTAATATTTAAATATTTAAATTTTAACATTGAAATGAAATTATTTGCGAGTGACGAAATTAATCTCGGTTATATACGATTTAATATTAAGAAAAAAAAAAAAAAAAAAAAAAAAAAAATAAATAAATAAAATAAAATAAAAAATTGTTTCTAGCAATTCACACGTGCAGATTTTTTTGTCTCCTTCTCCTTCTTCTTCTTCTTTTTTTTTTTTTCTTTATTTTTTTTTCTTTTTTTTCTTTTTTGTAATAAAAATGGAAAACTTATAATTCGATCGAAAATAAATAATTTCGATATAACTATATCGATTATATATAATTGTTAGATAACATATAAACGTTTCCTCATTTTATTAAACGATAATAATATCTAGAATCAAGTATTTGCCTTATGAATTTCTAGAAGCACGTGAGAAATCTGTTCGAGAGCGTTAATACCCTTAAAACGGTGACACCTTGTCGGAAACGTTCCTAGTAAAACAACAACCTGATAATGTTCGCGTGTCACACGCAATAATTACTTTGACTATGACACATTTCCCTTAACACGTTTTACCTATATAAACGAAATAAAGCAAAGTTATAAGCGTATAATAATGCTAATAAACAAAATCTTTCCAATTACAATTGTCAATCCCTTTTCTCACTTACCCCATCTCCTCCCACTTCTCTCTCTCTCTCTCTCTCTCTCTCTGTCTCGTAATTTTTTTTACATAATATGTATATACGTGGTTTAATATCACGAATAAAATGTTTCGATAGTATCGTTTAACGATTAACGATAATTTTTCCCCCACCATTTCCATCCCCCCACTCTTACGGATTAAATAGATACGCATATTTCCAATTTACATTAAATTTTGTTCAACCGTACGACACATATACATACACATACACGCACATACACAAATACTAACACTTTCCAATGAGCTTCGTTAAACATTAATAGAGAAAGACAGACAGAAAGAGAAAGAGAGAAAGATAAAGAGAGAGAGAGAGAGAGGGAAAGAGAGAGACTACTTCCGATCTTTTTCGATCGCAGAGCTAACCGGGCTTATAAAATTACAAAGCGCGAACGATATTCTCTCGTTTATGAAAATACGTGCTCTCGCATAATGCAAGCAGGATTTCTGCAGAAAAATCTAAAATATTACCTATTATGGAGACAAAGAGAGAGAGAGAAAGAGAGAGAGAGAAAGAGAGAGAGAGAGAGAGAGAGAGAGAGAGAAAATCATTCGAAACGCTTTTATGTTTCATACGAGAAGAATTCAATGCTAATCGGCTTTATTATTTAATTTTTTTCTTTTTTCTTTTTATCCCTTTCTCTCACTCACATTCTATCTATTTATCAAACTACCTGTCTATCGATAGACACTGTTAAAAAAATTTATGAGATTAATCATGCGAATATTAAATAACGATCAAACGATAATTTAATCTTTGAAAAAGGGATTCGTACGATTGATCGATTTAACTTTGCGGTAATAAAAATCGTATTTTTAATCGACGAAATGTTTTAAAAATGATGAGAGAAAAGGAGAGAGGGAGAGAGACAGAGACACAGAGACAGAGAGAGAAATATATATATATATATATATATATATATATATATGAAAGAAAGAATTTATCTGAAACGTGCGAACGTGTTTATAAAATGGCTTATCTTGTCGATAACTATACGTTAAATCATAATCGGCATTTTATTTTTATCCGTCGATCGATTGCCATGATAAATTTTAATTCAACGTAATATGGATGTTTATAGAATTGCACACACACACACACACACATTAAATCTACTGCATTAAATCTTAACGAAATAATACAAAGACCAGAAAGATAAGCGTATTATCCTAATTACCGAAAAACTATATAACTATTGTTTCCTTTAATGAAAAATATTTTAAAGTCGTCCGAGTCTTTGTTTCTTATAAACTATTTGTAGAATTAATCCCTTTGAAAAAAAAAATATGAATGAGATTTCGTTCGAAAAAAAAAGAAAAAGAAACAGAAAGAAAGAAAAAAGAAAAGGAAAAAATTAAAAAAAAGAAAAAATACTTGATAGATACGTCAAAGACTCTGAACCTGATAGATTTGTACGTACAGTTTTTTACTTTTGCTCTTTACGTTATTTCGTTTCTTTTTTTATTTTTATTTTTTCATTTTTTAATTAATCCCTTTGAAAACATATATCAATGAGATTTTGTATATATATATATATATATATATATATATATATATATATATATATATGTATATCAAAGAATCAGGCGAGTGGATTTGTTGTTGTTGCTTTTTTTCTTTTTTATTATTTTTATTATTTTTTATATATAAATTTGTCTAAATTAAACGACGACAATATTATTCGTGAAAATAATACTACATCGTAAAGCATCATATGTCCAATGTTGTTGTTATTTATTCTTATTAATCGATATATACTGTATATATATATATATATTTTTTCTCTCTCTTTCTCTCTCTCTCTCTCTCTCTCTCTCTCTCTCTCTATTGCTTTCTATTGAGTTTTATTCTCTGTTTAGTTTTATTCTTCGCTCGACTTCAGAGACAAATCCGTTAGATAAGCAAGCTCTCTGGCTAAAGAACATCATGAACCAACAACATATTTTTCTTCGTCGGTGCGAAAATAATCTTCAACAATGGAAATACCTGTATTTTGTTTTCTTTCTTTCTTTCTTTTCTTTTCTTTTCTTATTTTTTTTTCCTTTTTTTCTTTCTTTTTTTTTCTTTTTTTTTTTTTATATATATATATACTTCCAACTAATTATTTCGTATTTTACATAGATAAATCATTTCACCTAATGTTGTTTTGTACCAAAATGAATTTTCGAGGGAAGCGAAAGGAAAAATATTATCTCCGATTTCACATTAGAAATATTTTTGTTAGGAAAAAAATAAAAAAAAAAAAAATGAAAGAGAGAAAGAGAGAAAGAGAGAAAGAGAGAGAGAGAGAGAGAGAGAGAGAGAGAGTGAGAGAGGAAAAGGATTACAAAGAAGATTTAACAAAATTTCTCTATTTTCTCTCTCTCTCTTTCTCTCTCTCTCTCTCTCTTTCTTTTTCGTAATGTGAAATAATTATTCGATCTTTTGCTTTGGAGCATGAATGTGAATTCAAAAATGAAATTAATTTGAAATTATCGCGTATTTTCCGAGGCAACGATTGCTCGAACGAAAGTCGTTTTGCAAAGCTGGAAAAGCATCGTGGGAAAGATTTTACTCGGCTAGCAGGATGACATTCGAGTTCGTTACAGTGGAAGGAGATAGTATTGGTAAAAGAGAAATAGACAGAAAGCAGAGAGAGAGTGAGAGAGAGAGGGAGGGAGGGAGAAAGAGGAATGCTAGACTATTGGCGATGAAAGTGAGTTTCTCATACTACTTTAACCTGACCGCACGTTTCGAGACTATCGGCACTTTCAAAGTAGGGTATTATCGTCTCTAAAGAACTGCTAATTGCGCGAGAAACGATGAAATCTAAGTGTAGAAAAGGGACTACTTTGTCGAAGAAAAACGTCCTAACGACGTTCAAATGAACGTGGAAAAGAGAAGAGAGAGAGAGAGAGAGAGGAAGAAAGAAAGAGAGAAAAAATAGTTCGACCTTTCCATCAGCTTGATTTTCAAGTTTTTTTTTTTCAACGATATTCCAAACGGGGGGAAAGAACGAAAATAAATAGGAAAAAAAGAAGAAAAATAGGGAGAGAGAGAGAGAGAGAGAAATAGATGATAATTCTTCGATAGAATAAATTAATTTTATTCATTAATAGCGTCTACTTTTCATATTGGAATTTTATAAATGTCTTCGATTTTTCTCAATTATTTTATATATTAAATCAATGTCTTCGATTCGTTGAGAGGATTTACGTGTATTTAAAGAAAAAAAAAAGAAAGTACAAAAAGAAAAATAATAATAATAATAATAATAATAATAATAATAATAATAATAATAATAATTTACGTATCTTTCTTTTTTTCTCTCCGACGAGATTTCATACAAAAAAAAAAACAAAAAAAAAAAGAAAAAAAGAAAGAAAGAAAGGAAGAGAGGAAGAAAGGAAGAAAGAGAAATAAAAAGAAAGATTTAATTTTTCACGACGTTCTCCTCCCCTTTCATCGAAGAAAATTTCTCTTTAAGCATTTTCTTATTGGAAAGCTATCCTAGTAAAACGACACGTCTATAAGAGAGCGGATTTTTCTCTCGATGTTATAAAAGAAAAAGAAAGAAAGAAAGAAAGAGAGAGAGAGAGAGAGAGAGAGAGACAGAAAGAAAGGTCGTCAAAGAAGAAAAACCCCCCTGCCACCCCTTTTGTCTTGCATCGGGGCCTTTAAACGACGCCATTGAAAATGATTATACATCAAAAGGAGAGAATCTCGTATATACCATCCGAATACGACCGACGATGACGACGTGGAATTTTCTTTATCCCTTTTTATTTCTTTCTTTTTTTCTTTTTCTCTCTTCTCTTTCTCTCTTTTTTTCTTTTTCTTACTTTTTCTCTCTCCTAACACCAAGTTAGTACGCGTCCGTCTCTTAATTATTTCCCATTGTAGCTTTGCAAATAGTCGCAGCGAAGAATAACATGAGAGAGAGAGAGAGAGAGAGAGAGGGAGATAACGGCATTAACAAAAAGAACAAAAAAAAAATAAATAAAAAAAATAAAGACAAAGACGAAGAGAGAGAAGAAGAGAGAAAGTGAAGAAAATAAAAGAACGAAAAGAGCTAACAATTTCGCGAAGCTTTTTTACCTTTCAACTTGTCTCACCTTCGAGAGTGATATATATATATATATATATATATATATATATATATATATATATAAGTAAAGAAAGAAATGGATGACGAGAAAAGCATGTTTATCTTAAATTTTTCACCAAAATTCCATACACAGAGAAGAGGACGGCCATAAAAAAAGATGTTCATACATTTTTTAAGAGAAAAGATGGAGAAAGATGGAGAGAGAGAGTGAGAGAGAGAGAGAGAGAGAGAGATACGTGAGAATTTACCGTAGAACGGATTTCTTCAAGGTTTCTTCCCGACGTTATATTTCATGTATTTCATGAATACATACATATATATATATATTATGTGGACCAGAAATTATCAGAAAAGGTAAAAAGAAAATAGATATAGATAAATAAATAAATGGGAAAAATAAAAAAAAAAAAAGGAGAAAAAAAAAGAAAAAAGAAAAGAAAAAAGTAGTGAAGGAACGTGAAAATGTTCGTAAATCAAAGCTTTTCAATTGGAAATAGGAATGAAAATGAGCAAACGAGCGAACTGAGAAGAAGAGAAGATGGAAAGTGTGGTACATTAAGTCTTCCCCTACCTCCTCTCTCTTTCTCTCTCTCTCTCTCTCTCTCTCTCTCTCTCTTACTCTCTCTTTCATGGGAGAGCGTTCGTCATAAATGAAATTTCCCAGAGGATCTTTCGAGACTAATCCCCGACTTATTTCAAAGATTCCGTTTCCCTTTGTCCCGGTGAAATAACCGAGATGTCTACAAGAATTATTACTACCACTGTGCACTTCCTCTATTATATCAACCGCTTCTCTTCTCTTCTCTTCTCTTCTCTTCTCTTCTCTTCTCTTCTCTTCTCTTCTCTTCTCTTCTCTTTCCTTCTCATCTCTTTCTTCATTCTTTTGCGCTTCTCTTTCTCGCTTCATAGATACGATAGTATCTCGTCTCACTTGATTTCGTACTTACTATGCCACTGTCTTGCGGTCGTTTTGAATCTCGAATATAATTCTCTCTCTCTCCCTCTCTCTCTCTCCCTCTCTCTCCCTTTCTCACCCTCTCTCTCGCTCTCTCTGCTTAAAATTTCACGGTCATATCGTAGGATAACTGTTTTCTCGAGGGACAAGTTCATCTCGCCCCTTACGAGCTCTCTCTCTCTCTCTCTCTCTCTCTTTCTTTCGCTCTCTCTTTCGCATTTAGTCATAATCATATTCTTCGATTAAAAAAAAAAAAGAAAATATATATATATATATATATATATATTATATATATATATATTTATAGCGTAGTTTCTCGAAAATTATGGATTGAAAATAAAAATTAAAAGAAAAAGAATATAAATAAATAAAAGTAGGAAAAAATGACAGCGCCATTATAAAGGGAATTAAAAAAATATTCAAATAATATCATCCATGATCTTTATCGGTGTTTAAAATTTTTGAATGAGAATTAAAGGGCATTTCATTTACGATTACCTCGACGAAAACAAAATTGACCTGTCACGATGTTTCTCTGTATTTTCGTACGCACTTACGATATATAAAACATGCTTCAAAAGGAGCTAATAAAATGTTTGAGAAGAAACTAATAAAACACGCAAAACTAATTATTATCTTTTCTTTGTTTCTAAACAACTTGAAAAATATCAACACCCATTGTCTTTTCATACTTATTTCATTTTAGACAATTTTCCAATTGTTTCCATCGTTTAAAACTCATTATGTTTCATCGTCATAAATAAGAAGGACATATCACAACTGAGAAAATGTGCAATAAGAATAGGTTTTCGCATTGATTTTTTCGAAGCGCATATATTAGAAGAAAATCGAAAAAATAATTGAAGAAAATAGAATCCTTTATTTTTCTTCTTCTTATTATTATTATCATTAGTTTTTTTCTTCTTTCGCGTTTGAAACACACAGGACATCGATCAGTTTGAATCCTGACATATTCTCTTATCTCCCTCCCGCCCCTCCCACCTACCCACCATCCCACTATCCTTCTTTTTTCTCATACGACTAGTTAAAAAAGCTCTCTCCCTCTCTCTCTCTCTCTTTCTTTTTTTTATCTTCATACTCTCCAAGTCCCTTTTTCAGTTGCATTCAACCCACTCTATTTTTCACTCTCTCTAGGGGGAGAGAGAGAGAGAGAGAGAGAGAAGCCTATTCTCTTTCGCGCTAAGCCCTAGGAGCGTCATTAAGCTTGGCATTAATTTGAATCTCAATGGCATCACTCTTATATCCCACTTTTCCTTCACACCATCTAGTTCTTCTCTTTTCGAGGCTCGTTCAACGACCAACGAAAAGAAGCTAATAACTCTTACGCATTTTTCACTTTTTAAACGTCTCTCCTTCTCTCTCTCTCTCTCTCTCTCTTTCTCTGTCTCCCTCTCTATTTGTCTATCTCTATTTCTCTTCTGAGTATTAAACTTGAATCGACATTGCCTTTTAACGTTTTATTTAACGACGTTGTTTTCTCTCTTTCTCTTTCTTCCTCTCCGCCGAATTTTTTTCTTTTTCTTTTCTTTTTTTTTTTTTTTGTTTTTTTCGTTCTTTTGCCTTCCCAACCCATTCTCGATGAAAAATCAAATTCATTGAAATAAAACAGAAACATATTGAATCCTCTAACAGGCTCTTTCAACTTATTGAATTATTCACGAGTGAGTATCACTGTTTTCCTTTACGTATGTACGTTTCCTATCCGTATCGATTATCGAATATCGAGAGTTTCGCGTTTAATTATTATCGAGCTTCGTATTCTCTAGTGAAACCTAAAATCGTTTGAATCGAATTAAACGCTACAATGCTTCTTTTTATTTCTTTTTCTTTTCCTTTTTTTCTTTTTTTTTTTTTTTTTTTTCTCTTCTTTGCTTTTTTTCCTTTTATTCTCTCTCTCTCTCTCTCTCTCCCTATGAGAATCAACCTACTAAAACTTCCTCAGATTGTCGTGAAAAAACTTTGTCGGATCATTCTTCCCTACCTATCCCGTCTCTCTTTTTTTCTCCCCCTCTCTCTCTCTCTCTTTTGTGTGTGTGTGTGTGAGAGAGAGAGAGAGAGAGAGAAAGAGAGACAGAGAGATAAAGAAAAAAGAGACACATACGGTCGATTCTTCGTAGACGTTTGAATTATCGCAATTGGCATTTTTCCATGGACCAGGCTAACCTTACACTGTATAAATTATCGGCTTGGAATAAATCTCATGGCACGGTTCAGTGAACGAAGCACATCGCTTGGTTGGCCCGTTCGATTCACGATCCCACCCCACCACCACACTTCACCCAACCCCAATTCCCTATCTTCCACGTTCTATCACCTTCGTTTTTGCTACCGCTTTTTTTTCTTTTTTTTTTTTTTTTCTTTTTTTTTACAGATAAAAAGAACTTCTCTCAATGGAGACACATAGACATACACGCACACGCACACACACGTATATATATATATATATATTTATATAAAAAGAAAATACTTTTTTTAGAGTCAAAAGAACGTATCGATTTTCGACATGCAATCGCGATTAATTTTCTTTTTGCTGAAAAAAAATTAACGAGTTAATATAAATAACGTTATGAAGCTTAAAATATATCGTTTTATTTTGTTAAAGAAAGAAAAAATAATTAAAAACATAATAATAATAATAATAATAATAATAATAATAATAATAATAATAATAATAATAATAATACTATTGATAAAATTCAATGAATGAATGAATAAATGAATGAATGAATGAATGAATGAATGAATGAATGAATGTTTATGTACGAGAGCGTACGAGAACGAAGAGCCGAAATAAATCAAAAGGAAGACAAAAAAGGAGACAACAAAAAAACAAAAAGAAAAAAAAAAGAATTTACGAGATTTAATAGAATTTGATATAGAGAGGAATTTTAGAAAAATATTGGACTTGGTTGTAAATACATATATATCTACGTACGTACGTTCACATATACGTACGTACATAGATACGTACGTACATACATATATATATATATATATATATATATATATATATATATAACGTAACATTTTCTAGATATTTTCACGCCGAACGAGCCGCGAGCGCGAGTTTGACCAATAAATTACCGAATAAATATTCAACCTCGAACAATTGACCCGCGCAATTTTAGTGAAATTCTATTTCTGCATGGTTTACCGATATCATCCTGTAGTGTGTAGTATACTGTAGGTCTTCTATATAGTGTCTATATATCCCCTGATCGAACGCGAACGATTACACGATAAAAATACAAAATAGCGATAGTGAGAGAGAGAGAGAGAGAGAGAGAGAGAGGAGAGAAAGAGAGCGTTCCGCGGAAGTATTAATAAAAGTGAGGAGAAAAAAAAATTTTTTTTTTTTAATATTAACAAAAAGATAAGTGAAAAAACAAGTGAGTGAATGAATGAATAAATAAATAAATAAATAAGTAAATAAATTTGCGAGAAAAAAAATCTCTGACGGGTAGTTTATAAACGCGTCAAATACTATCGATAGACTATAATTAGAAAATACGATCATATCTCTCTCTTTCTCTCTCTCTCTCTCTCTCTCTCTCTCTCTCTATCACGCTCTTTTTCTATCTCCAATATATTCTTTCATCGTTCCAATACAAAATATCGATAGCGATAGGAGATCCGTTCTATCGCGGTGTTAATAAACCGAGAAAAAAAAAATTTTTGTAATAAAAAGAGGAAAAAAGAAAAAACAAAAAGAAAAAAAACAAAGAAAAGAGAAAAGAAAAAAGAAAAAGATAAAAAAGGGAATTGAGCGAAAAAAATCTCTGACGGGGTGTTTATATACAACGTCAAACGTTATCGATTGACTATAATTAGAAAATAGGATCACCTATCTCTCTCTCTCTCTCTCTCTCTTTTTTTTTTTTTCATCTACTCTTCCCGTGATATTAATAAATCCAAAAGGAAAGGAAAGAAAAAGAAAAGGATTTTTTTCGAATTAAAAATAACAAAAAAAAAAAAAAAAAAAAAAAGGAATAAAAGAGAAAAAAGGAATTGCTGGGGGTGGGGAGAAAGGGAAAAAAATCTCTAACGCGATGTTTATAAACGCGTCAAACGTTATCGATTAACTATAATTAGAAAATAGGATCTACGTCCCTCTCTCTCTCTCTCTCACACACACACACACACACACACACACACACACACACATTCTGTTCACCTACTCCTCTTTCATCGTATTATCTCTTCCTCTCTCTATCACGCACACTTTTTATCTTTCACGCGCACGAGTCTTGCTCAAATACGCGTATAATAAAACGAACGAACGAACGAACGAACGAACGAACGAACGAACGAATGAACGGAACGGAACGGAACGAACGTAGCACCCGTTATAAATAGCACCGTGCAATATCGCTTTTGTCGTCGAGGCAGACGTGCGCATTGCAAAAATGAAGATTGCTTCCGACTCCATTCATTGCCACCGTGATGCACCGGAAGTTGCCCGAGTTTTTTCGTCCCATTGTACGTGAAACTGGTGCAATATAGAGATCGCATACAAACACGCGCACACACCAACACACACACACACACGCGCATACGTACACACATACTCACATATGTATATATTTATATTTATATATACTTAGATACATAGTTATATACGTGCTCTTCTTCTCTTTCACTCTCTCTTTCTCTCTCTTTCTTTTTATCTTTATCTCTCTCTGTATGTGTGTGTGTGTGTGTGTATATATATATATAATAAAACATACAGTTTCGTATATAAATGTACCATCATACATGTAGTCGCTCTTTCTATTTATTTCTCTCTCTCTCTCTCTCTCTCTCTCTCTCTGTCTCTCTCTGTCTCTCTTTTTCTCGTTCTCCATAAGTCCTTCTCTTTTTCTCCCTCACATTTTCTTTCTTTCTTTATCTTTCTCTTGCAAAACATAAAAGCCAGTATCATTCTTCTACACTTTTAATGCTAATACGTATTTCATTTTGATCGTGACATCACTTAAGAAAAGTTAAATTCGAGACGAGGAGTTAGTTCTCTCTCTTTCTCTCTCCCTATATATATATATATATATTCGCGTATATGTATAAATTTTACGTGTAGGTACAAATATACATATATATATATATGTGTGTATATGTGTTATATAGACAAACGTTACATACGAGAACACATTAGATATTTAAATTCGCAGAACTAGAGAGCCACTGGAAGAACGAATTTTTTATTCGCAGTTTAACATCAGTGAGTTATACTACTACTACCATTACTATGTAATAGTAATAATACTTTTAAGAGAGAGAGAGAGAGAGAGATAGAGAAAGAGTATGTGTGTGTGTGAGTGTGTTAGATACTTTTTTTAATATTTATTCTACAGAAATAAAAATTTTTGAATTTCCTTTGGATTTACACTTATTACTATCTATATTATATTATAATTTATAATATATTTAATTAGAAAAAAAAAAAAATATATATATATATATATATACATGTATACACGCAAAAAGTATTTCAATGAAACGTCAAATGATAAGAAATAAAAAATATTCGAAGGTGAACTTTCTGAAGGAATAATAAAAATTGATTTGCGTGTAATTTTTCAATCGTAAAAATACTGTTTGTAGTTAGAAATTCAAATAGAAATGAAAAATGATGGAAATAAGATGAAAAGTAAGTAAATGGTAACGGGGTTGGAACGAGGGAAAGTGGATGAAGAAATTAAAAAGAAAGAGATAGAGGGAGAGAGAGAGAAAAGAGGGCAATTCTACATGACGGAGAAAAAGTTACAAAGGGTTGTACCTTACTTAAAAGGGGGAAAACGTTATCGAGGTAATACGGTTGGATAGAGGAAAGAAAAGAATGGAAAGAAGGGAAAAAGGGAAAAGGGAAAAGGGAAAGAGAGAAGTGTTACATTAATGGTACTTTGGTGCGAGCGTGTAATAGCTGATAGTAGTAGTAATATCAGCAACAGGTCGGTGTCTGGACGACGAAAAGCGGGGCACAATCATGAGACCTACGAAATAATCTGATATAAGTTTACTTTAATAAAATTAATGCTTAAGTTGTCGTAGAGTGATCTTCGATAAATTATATTACGATGTTCGTGTACGAAAAAAGAAAGAAAGAAAGAAAGAAAGAAGAAAGAAAGAAATAGGAAAAAAAAAAAAGAAAAAAGAAAAAGAGACGAAAAGACAAAAGAGAACAAAATCTCTAACATGAATTTGTTAAAGTTAAATACACGATATGATTAATTTCGAGTCTCCTTGATAAATCTTATTATTGTTCGTGCCTAAAAAAAAAAAAAAAAAAAAAAAAATTACATCAAATTGTTCGTATCTTTTTGACAAATTCTAAGAGAATACATCACGGCAGTTTTGTCTAAAAAAGAAAAGAAAAGAAAAGAAAAGAAAAGAAAAGAAACAGAAAAATTTTTACAGATAGGTATATCAAATGAATTAATTTCGGATAATAATTTATCTTTGATAAGTTTTGATAAAATATATATATTATAGCGTTCATCTGTCTGGAAAAAGAATGAAGAAAAAAAAAAGTATACAAAATGATAAAGATACCTATTTTAGAATTAATTAGTTTCAATGTTAATGAGAAATAGGAGAAAGGAATGATATGATAAAGAGGAAGTTTGCGCGATGCTTAAAGAAGGGAGATTAATAAGAAAGGACGAGAAAATGAGAAAAAAAGAAAGACTGAGAACAGAAAGGACAAAGAAAATGAGAAAAAGAGAGAGAAAGAGAGAGAATAAAAAGAAAGACTCGTAGTGTGAAATTTTCTAAGTTAAGGATAGATCGTAAACGATAGTTCGATAAAGTATTTTTCCACCCCCCTCTCTCTCTCTCTTTCTCTCTCTGTCCCTCTTCTTTTACCTCTCTAAGGAGTAACTTTCGCATTGGAAAAGCAACCAAAGTGGAATAGAAAGACGAAAGTAAAAAAAAGAGAGAGAAATAGAAGAAGAAAAAAAATAAAGGAAAGAAAAAAAAAGATAAATAAATAAAAGAAAAACAGAGGTAGTAATGGAAAAAGTAAAGGAAAAAGGGGGACTTCTTAAAAACAAAAAGTGCACATAAAGAATGACGTTACGAGTCGTACTACTATTGGCATAATATTTTGCCTAAGTTGTTTCTCGTCGTGTCGTAGCACGTATTCACTGTCTTTCCCGTTGTTGCATCTTAGATTCTTTTGAAATTGCATTATGTAGTAGTAGTAATAGTAGTAGTAGTAGTAGTAGTAGTAGTAGTAGTAGTAAATGCATTTGGTAAGTCGAGAACCGAACGAGAAAGCACATGAACAAGAGTCATTTCTTTTTTCGTTTTCACGCATCGATACTACTTCCTCGTAAATAAATGTTTACGTTTGAAGATCAGATAATATACTTCTCTATTTTCTTTTCCCCTCTCTTTCTATTTTAAAAATATAATATTTTTTTATTTAATAAAAACACTATAATAGTATAGTTTCGTTTAATATCTCGTACGTAAGCAAGAAATATAATTTTTACATATTTATTCTCTCTCTTTTTCTATCTCTATCTCTATCTTTATCACTATAACCCTATTTCTTTTTGTTTATCGTCGATATCGTAGAAAGGTGACGTTTGATTAAAATCAATCACATCTTTTCCCCAGCGTCGAAATCGTTTAAATCATTCTCGTACGGATCTGGAATATATTATATGAACCTCTAAATGATTCAACGATAGTTCCGTCCTAATCGATAAACTTAAAATTGATCTAACTTAAAATTTAAACGTATTGCTTTCGAGCTAAAAGTCGATACTGAGCGTCGAGCAATAGTAGTAGTAATAGTAGTAGTAATAGTAGTAATAGCTGTAGTATCAGGTAAGGTAGCATCAATGGCATACAGGTGTCAATAAAGTATCGTTTATATTTTTGCGATTTTCGAGATAGAAATAGAGATAGGAAGAAGGTGAAGGAAGGAATAGTTAAAGGGGGAGGAGGGGGAAAGAAAAGGGCAAAATAAAAGAACCAATGTGAAAGGAGAATATGTCGATAGAAAAACTTCTTTTATATCGTCGAGAAATCTTCAACTTTCTTTTTATTCCCCCTTCATCATGATTTGTCTCTCTGACGAGTTTATGGTTGTCGTCTTATGACTTATCATAAAGAAAAAAAAAAAGAAAAAAAAAAGAAAAAAAAAAATATGACATAACCGTGATGTTATGACGAAAGTTCCTGTCTCCTTTGAACGATTCGAACGATTCACTCGAACTATACTTCTATATACGTTGATAAGAGAAAGTAGTTTTCATCCCTTCCGATATACACGAGGACCTTTTACCCTATACTACTACAACTACTACCATCACTATGATCACCATCACCAACATCATCACTACTACTACTACTACTACTACTACTACTACTACTACTATTACTATTACTATCACTAGTAGTATCACTACTACTGATACTACTACTGCTATCACTATACCGGAGCTTTTACACTCACACCGCGATCGAATGAAAAGGCAAACTTTTTCTTCCTTTTCTTTTTTTTTTTTTTTTGTTTTTCTATTTCTCCTCTTCTTCTTCTTCTTCTTCTGCTTCTGCTTCTGCTTCTGCTTCTTCGACGTGGAGAAGGCCAATTTCATCGCGAACCATCGACGGAAAAACTTTTACACTCCTCTCTCACTTAACCTTCCCTTTACATCCTCTCTCTCTCTCTCTCTCTCTCTCGTTTGCTCTCTATTTTACTCTTCAAGCTTATATTACACTTATTTCTTTTTTCTTTTTCGCACCGGTCGACGTTTGATCTCATTTCGATCATGCCTCTTTTATGCTATGTAGCTGTTTTTACTCTTTTTCGTTATTTCCTAGGAAAATTCGTTTCTATACACACATGTAAATATATATATATATATATATATATATATATATATATATATGTCATATGACTAGGTAGAGCTAGCTATTCGTCTACTGTCTATCTCTTTTTCCAAAGTAACTACATGTGCACACGTAGTAACGTACTGATAGTTAATTACTGAGTGAAAGATCACCCTGGGAAATCAACGAACGTATTTCTTTCCTTTTCTCTCGTAGATGATGAACACGTCAATACATTGACTATTCTTTTGGTAATAATTCTCTCTCTTTCTCTCTCTCGCTATACATATATATATATATATATATATATATATATATATATCTGTTTATCTCTCTCTATCTTTCTAATGGCCAAGAGAGTGCAAACGTAAATTTTCTTTTTATTTCAGCAATTAGCACTAATCTTCTCTTTCTCTCTCTCTCTCTCTGTCTCTCTCTATCTCTCTCTCTCTCTCTCTCTACCTATCTCTATCTCTTTCTCATTTGCATTTTAGAAGTACGAACTATCATCCTTCGTTTATTTTGTTTCTTCTTTTCGTTTAATCGGAGTTGGAGAGGTGAGGTAGGGGAGCTGGGGTTGGGGGTGGTGAAAGGGGTCGAGTGAATCTTTTTTCTTTCTTTTCTCTCTTTTTTTTTTCTTTTTTTCTTTTTTGTTTCTGTTTTTCTTCATTCAAAGCTACCAACAGAAACAGGAGAAGTTCTCTAGGAAAACCAAGCGAGAGGGAGGAAAGGCTCGTTGTAATTTCCGGCTAACGATGTGTTCCCCGTTGCTATCGTCCTTTCCCAAAGAGGAAGATTTCCTCTGCTACGAAATGCAGAGAGTGAGAGAGTCAGAATGAGAGAGAGAGAGAGAGAAAGAAAGAGAGAGAGAGAGAGAGAGAGAGAGAGAGAAAAGAAATGCAATTTCGTACGAGTGTCTCTTGGAATGACAAGCATTGGTCTGTGCTCTTAATCTAGATTAATTTAGTAAAATATGAAGAAATAAAAAAGAGAGAGAGAGTGAGAGAGAGAGAGAGAGAGAGACAAATGACAAATACATTCGATATCTGTGAATATTCTTTTTCTTTTTTTTTTAGTTGAAATTACGAAAAAATTCTCCTTCCGAACGACTGATAATTAGACGCTCATTTCATTTTTTCTTTTTTTCTTTTTTCTCTTTTTTCTAAAAGAAACATTCTATTCACGATTCGCTCGTTAAATCGTAATTAATTAAAGGAATATAGTCGAGCGAGGTATTATAACATATATATACATATATATATATATATATATATATATATGTTGTGTGTGTGTGCGTGTGATACTAGAAAAAAAAATTTCTTTTTATCCTTTCCTTTTTTCTTTTTTCGTATTGAGGAGAAAAGAAATTTCCTTTTTTCTAACGACCCCGTCGTAATTAGAATACTTCTCGATATCTAACATTTGTTTTGGAATCCTTTGTTAAATTCCAATTAACTCGAAGGAATTAGTAAATTTGATATATGAAAAAAATATTTTTTGTCTTTCTTCTTTTCCACATTATGGAAAAAAAAAGAAGAAGAAAAAAAATGCTCTCATTTCTAATGACTCATAATTAATAACTTTCTCAATCTTTTCTTTTCTTTTCTCTTTAATTTTTCTTTTTTTTTTTTTTTCTTTTTTCTTTCGAAAGAGAAACATTCACTCGCCAAATAGCTCTGCTCGTATTAATTTCCAATTAATTAAAACGGGGAAATAGTCGTTCGGATTGGGATCGAAACGATTTAATCGCGAATATCTTAAAGCAGTTTAATTCAGTTAACGAGATTTAGCGTTATTGGGATAATTACGGGGTAAGAGGTAGGGGGCTAAGGGTGCCGATTGCACGAGATGGGAAATTCTCATAAAATAACTGAAATCCGAGCACTTATGGAACGAACTCATAGCTATTTTCATGTTCTCCCGGAGAATATAAAGTTTGCTTAGCTTCAGCCGTGGCACTTGGTTGTAGCAGTGCCTGTGTGTTAGAATGTCCACCTTTTTTTTCTTTTTTTTTTTTTTTCTTTTTTGAAGGGTTGCTTTTTTTCTCGTCGACGAGAAAGAAAGAAAGAAAGAAAGAAAGAAAGAAAGAAAGAAAGAGAAAAAAGAATTAAAACACCGACGAAGGTTATGAGAGAATTACTTTTAATATTATAATTAACTCCTGTTGTTAAAAATTCTGGAAAGTCTGAAAAGAAAAGAGATTAACAAAAAAAAAAAAAAAAAAAGAAAAAAAAAAGAAGGAAAAAGAAAATTTGTAAAAGGGAGTAATCATTATCGTCAATCATCTTCTCTATTTCATTTCTCTATTTCATTGAAAATCTAATATCGTCTCCTCGGATCGAACGTTCAATACCAATAAAATATCCTTTCTCATCGAAGACCTCGAAATCTGAACACAAAATAATGATCCCTTCTAAGAGCATTCTGGCGGAAATTAAAGGGCGTTCCACGACGTTGCCTCGAGACGTAGGAGAGAGAGAGATACAGAATGAGAGAGAATAACCTATAAGTAGAGAGAGAAAGCGTTGTATATATATATATATATATATGTAGAAAGAGAGAAAGAGAGAAAGAGAGAGAGAGAGAGAGAGAGAGGGAGGGAGGGAGGGAGGAAGGAGATCACAAGGTTTTGAGCTTTTCAGCAAACACACCACTTGCTACCTTCGGGCTAGACAATCATCCGTTCTTCATATTCAGATGTATCTAATAGTAAGTACTTTACTCGTTTCAAATCCATCGGCGATTATTTGAAAAAACAAATTTCTTTCATTTTTTTTTCTCTTTTTTTCTTCCCTTTCGTTCTTTATTTTTTTTCTTTTTTTTTTTTTTTTTTTTATTTCCTTCCATTTCTCTTTCTCCTATTCAATTACTTAATTTCTGTCAAACATTGTTGATATCCGGCGATTAGCAAATCGATCCATTTTATTGGTTAAAGTTTTTCAATGATTTTAGAGGAGGACAAAAAAAGAATAAATTTGAAGTTTAAAGAGAAAAAAAAGAGAAAGAAAAGTCATCGAAAGGCTTATTAACGAAAAAACAAAGGACAAATTGTTATCTAATAATTTATCCAAAATATTCGTACTTATTGACGAATTCATTTTAATTACAAAAACAATTCACCATTGGATTAATGAAAATATTAATTGAATGAAGAACAATAAAAGAATATTATCAATTCTCTTTCAATTTCTCATTCAATCAATAATACTTATAGAATATTACATATTATGTAATATTACATAACTCGTTTGTTTGTATATCCAACTGTAAAATTCATCCTTTCATTTCTATTATTAATTAGCTTATTTGTCAAAGTGAATTTTATCTATCGAATTTATTCGTTCAATTTTTTCATTTTTTCTCTCCATCCCCCCCTCCTTTCGAATGATAGTACTTGGTCGTTCGTTTAATCCGCCTTAGCTTTGAATCTTCCTATTCTCTCTCTCTCTCTCTCTCTCTCTCTCTCTTTCTCCTGCTTCTTCTTCTTCTATTCTCGCTTCATCTCTTTCTATCAGTCTTGGTGAACACGATCGCCATTGCGCCAGGTGAATCATGCTCCATAAGAACGTTTAATCCCTCGAGAAGATTGGAAAAATTCAGAGCCGAACGGAATCCAAGTTGGATCTGCGTCTCTCTCTCTCGCTCTCGCTCTCTCGCTCAGTCTCATTCTGTCTCACTGTCTCTTTCCGATTCTTTCCTTCTATCTATCTATGTATCTATCTATCTATCTATCTATCTATCTATCTCACTTCCTCGTTTTTTATCTATACCGTCCTCATGCTTTTAGTTCCTAGAACCCTAGAGACTACTTCGACGAATCTGGACACGAAGTCCAAGGATTTTAAAGGTGACGAATTCAGGATTAATCCTCAATCCAAACTGATTCTCATCGATATTCCCTAGCCCATGTTCTCATAATTAATCGTAGGTTCTTTCTTCTTCTTCTTCTTCTTCTTCTTCTTCTTCTTCTTCTTCCTTTTCTTTATTATTGTTTTTTTTTTTTCTTTTTTTTTTCTTTTTTTCTTTTTTTTTTCTTTTTTTTTTTTTTTTTTTTTGAATGAATGAATGAACGAACGAATTCCAATTACTCGAAGCGATTCTTTTTTTTTTTTCTTTTTTTTTTTCTTTTTTTAATAATGATTCATTCATTGAAATCGTGTTAATATACTTCGATCTAATATAATAGAGTGGACTCTTAAAATTTACCAAGACGATTATTAAAAATTGATTATTAAATTTTTCAAAATATTTAAGATAAATTTTTCTTGGCTTTTTTTTTTCCTTTCTTTTTCTTTCTTTTTTCATATTTCAATGCTACGATACTTTTGTATCATCCAGGAAAATCATTTGTCCAATTTTGTATTATAATAAAAAAATAAAAATGAAAGAAAAAAGTAAATTATAAAGCTTAACTCTAAAATGGTTTTTTTTTTCGCTTACCTTAACAACATCCGACTCTTCGTAGAAAATCCAAAAAGGATTTGTCACATTCTTTCGTCGATCTATTAAATCGCGTTCGTGGCGACGACTCACGTCGCACGTTGCCTCGTCGCTCGCACGATTTTTCTTCTAACACGAGAGTGTCATCGATCTGAAAATTAAAGAATACAAATATATTAGATATATATATATATATATATATATATATATATATATATGTATGTATATGTAAAAGTAGAACAAAGCAAAAGAAAAGATATAATATACGTCTATAATTCTATTAAATGTAACGACTTTATATATTATTTCGATTCGCCAAAGTTCGACTTTAATATCATTTAGAATACTTTATAACATAATTAAATCAGATATTATCGAATGGTCGTGTAACGATATAATCAAAATAAAACATTTCAAAATTGTTCATCGATACGATATAATAAATTTTAATAAGAAGAATCCATGTAACATCGAATTGAAATAAATAAGTACAAAAGTTCTCGAGTATGAGATTTTGAGAGAAAAAGATTTTTTTTTTATCGAGACCTTTCTTAGATTAATTTTTGTTTCCTTTTATTTTTTTTTCAGCTCAGAAAGTAATGTCGACGAAATTTAAATATCGCGTAAAAACTTTTGACAAAGAAGATGGCAAAAGGGATCGTCGATTTTGTTTACGATTGATCATGGATCAACTTGGAAAAAAAAAAGAAAAAAAAAAAGAAGAAAAAAAAAGAAAAAAAGAAAAGAAAAAAGGAAGAGAATAAAAAGGAAAGATTTTAAAGGAAGAGAAAAGAAATATAATAGAAAAAAAGATCAATTTCAATCATAAAAAATAGAATAAGGAAGAACGAGGATAATTAATACGTACGTTGATCGAACGTGAAAACGTTTTCAGGATCAATCAAGAAGATCAAGCAAGCGAATGATCGATCGATCGATCAAACGATCAATTGGAGAACAAGTACAATTACTGATTAGGATTATCCTAAATTAATTGAGTTAACCGGTGATGTTATCGGCATCGTTGTAATAGTTACTACGTGGTACAACCGCTTTCATGTCCAGCCACAATAGAAATGGGGATGGTCCGGAAAACGAGTAACTATATATACACATATATACATATACGTGCACGCAAACACACATATACGAGTATATGAAGAAGAGAGTGAGAGATAGAGAGAAAGAGAGAGAGAGAGAGAGAGAGAGAGAGAGAGAGAGAGAGCGAGAGAGAGAGAAATAGAAAGAGAAAAATCCAATACGTACATACATTCGAAGCGCACTTACTCGTGTGTTTCTTTTTATCCAGAATATAAACCGATCGAAGATCGGTACCAACGCCATTATTACTCCCACGATAATTCAGTTTGCCTCGGTATATTTCGCTTACACGAGTATTCGTTGTGTCTACACGTACTATATACCTACATACGTTAATACGTATCTACGTATTTCTGTATATATATATATATATATATATATATATATATATGTATATGTGTGTGTGTATAGGTAAGTACATATATGTCGAAGAGCCGACGGTGGGCCCACAATGCGGTAGCAATTTTCCTGTAATTACATCGGCCAAGATCAGAGTTCCCTTCATTACTGATGCCAAGCACGTCTAGTGGAGCTAGTATGGACCCTTCTCTCTTTACCCTTCACCCCTTGCCACATATCTCTCTCTCTCTCTCGCTCCATTCCTCTCCAATAGAGTAACGTCTACACTATCGATAGCAAACTTTCTCTCTCTCTCTTTCTCTCTATCTCTTTCTCTCTTTCTCTCTCTCTCTCTCTCTCTCTTTCTCTCTTGCTCTTTTTCTCTCTATACAATATCCCTTTCGTTTTAACGAAAATGATCCTATCCTAGGATACTATACCGATAGTCTTTACTTTCTTATTGGTCTCCTCTTTCTCCTTTTCTTCTTCTTTCTTCTTGCATTTCTTTCTCTCTCTCTCTCTCTCTCTCTCTCTCTCTCTCTCTCTCTCTCTCTCTCTCTCTCTCTCTAATGAAATTGCTGCTGTGCACGTACGTGCCTGCTTTGAACTCGCGCACGTATCGAAATACATTGGTGTTTTGTGTAATAGAACCGATCGAGCTTTCGCGAACTTGAGACTTTTCTCTTTTTCTCTCTTCCTCTTTTTCTCTCTCTGTCTGTCTGTCTGTCTCTCTCTCTCTCTCTCTCTCTCTCTTTCTACGCACATACACACACACACACACATACACACAATCATCCAATTGCGTTTATCAAAGAACAAAAATTTCTACACTAGAAACAGTAGTTCGATTGGAAACGACGTTACGAGTTTTAGGACGGACGAACGAACGAACGAACGAACGAACGAACCGTAAAAGTCAGTTCGAGTTGGTCAAAAGTTTGTAGATTTTTGAAAATTGAAATATCAATTATATTCTCTGTTTTTTGTTATTATTTTAAAAATCTTTAAAACTTTCACATTGACCATTTCTTTTCTCCATCGTTTCTTTTATTACATTCAAATCGTAAAAACAACGGTGGCCAGGTCAATTTGAAAGATCGAAGAAATAAAAAGAAAGAAAGAAAGACCAAAGGGAAAAAGAAGAAAAAAAGAGAGAGCGAGAGAGAGAGAGAGAGAGAGAGAGAGAGAGAAAGAAAAGGAAAAAAGAAATAAAGGAAAGAAAAGTGTCTGAGAAAAGAAGCAATTCTATTTTTCAAAAATTACTTCAATAACGTTTGATCGTTCGGAATAATATAATGGACGTAAAGAGAGTATTAAGATCGATTTCTCGTTATCATATTGATATCAACAAGAAGATTTATCAGACGAAAACATTTCTCGTAAAGATAAAAAGTATGTTGTTGCAACGAGATGGTGGAAAGTCTCTTTGTAAATAATATTCTCGGTTAATTCTCGCGGTTCTACGTGCTCGGGAACGTTCTACTCGCATTACCGGATTTAGAAGAGGTCGGAGTTATAAATCCTTAGCTTCTAAGCTTTTTACCACTTTTATTTCCGCTGTTCTACCCACCAACCATCCACCCACCCCCCTCCCACTTCCATTGAGCTTGGAACAAATATTTTAAGAAAAAGAATTCGCTCCATGGAATCGACTCTCTCTCTCTCTCTCTCTCTCTTTCTCTCTTTCTTTCTCTCTCTCTCTCTTTGTCTGTCTCTGTGAAGGTAGAGAAAAAAAAATGTCTCTACTATGCATAAGAAAAAGAAAAGAAAGAGAGAACAAAAATTTATATATAGACAAAGGAATAGAAAGAGAGAGTAGTAAGCCAGTTAAATATTAGTTGTATTACAAAAGAAAAAAAAAAAAAAAAAAAAAGGAAATAATGAAATAAAATAATTTTAATTATTTTATCACAATTTTGTTATAATTATTTGTTGATTAACTTTTTTTTTTTCGTAAAAAGAAATATGAAATAAAATAAAAAATAAAATAAAATAAAATAAAATAAAATGAAATGAAATGAAATGAAATAAAAAATTAGACTTATGGGTGAAGGTCTCACCAATTTGTTCTTTCTTTCCTTCCTTTTTTTTCTTTCAGATTCTCGGGTCATCCTTGAGAGAGAGAAAGAGAGAGAGAGAGAGAGAGAGAGAGAGAGAAAAGGACAGATAATGCAATGTACGAGCGTAGTAACTGGACGATGTATATACCTCGGACAAGCTGGACGAGAACGAGCGAAAAGATCTGTGTGGAAGAGGACAAGAAATAAATTTATCGCCCTCTACTCGCGAGCTGCCATAAAATTCGGCGCTATACTGTCCAGGGTCTAATGAAAAAGCGACGAAAGAGAGAAGGAGAGAATGAGAGAACGAGATAGATAGATAGAGAAAGAGAGAGAGAGAGAGAAATAGAGAGAAAAGAGAACTCAATGTGCAATGGCGAAGGTGA
>NC_140815.1:7985000-8002500 GCF_050613455.1 Vespa mandarinia | reverse complement strand
CTCCTCGCTATTTCGCTTGTTACTTTCCTTTTCGATTCTAGATTGAACACGATAGAGAACACCGACGTAGAACGTCGTTTTGTTTTGAATTATAGGAAAATGGTATGAATTGACATAAAAATATCTTTCTCTCTTTCTTCGTTCTCTTGCCTTAAATCTACGACATTTTCTAGCGTTATCAAGGGAAAATTCGAGGATCGATAAAGGATTAACATAAATTTCTAAGTAAAATTTTTATTGTTGAAGTATTGAGATGAGAATCTATAATAACGAAGTAAAAGAAGAAGAAGAAGAAGAAGAAGGAATAGAATGAAAAATATTATCATAAATTTGTAATTAAATATTTATTATTGAAATATTGTGACGAATTTATAATCACGAATGTAGACGAAGAAGATGACAAAAAAGAAAAAAAAAACAAAGATAGAGACAAAGAAGAAGAAGAAGTAGTATAATAATAAGAAGAATAAGATGTATATATTAAAAATATATAAATCCAAAATGATATTCTCCCTCTCTCTTTATCTATCTATCTATCTATCTCTAGTAAGAATAAAAGCTATTCTTTCTCTTTTAAAGGACTCTTGGGGAAAAGTTTAGTGTTATCGAAAAAGGTACGGCGAAAGGACGAAGAAGAGAATCAAAGATCAAAGTAAGATATTCGACAGATTTCTGAGCATTATTTTCTCAACTGCTCAGAGTGACTTCTCTCTCTCTCTCTCTCTCTCTCTCTCTCTCTCTCTCTCTCTCTCTTGCAAACGTTTCGAACCATTTAACCTCGAGAGCATTTACCACATCTGCAATTACTCTGAGAGCTTCGCGCCATGTCGGCCACGTTGAAAATCGTTGTTGTAGGACCCAACTGTAAAATCAGGAATCAAGCTTGAAGGAATGTAGAGAGAAAGAGAGGGAGAGAGAGAGAGAGAGAGAGAGAGTGATAGGGTGGAAAATGAATGGGAAGGATAGGTGAGGAAGGAGAAGAGGGGATTGACTGACAATGAACGAGTGGTTCTAATCTTTGATGATCGTAAAGGTGACGAGAGAGAGAGAGAGAGAGAGAGAGAGAGAGAGAGAGACAGAGAGAAGGAGTAAGAGAACTAGTGTGGTCATGATGTGGTAGTGGTTGGATTGATGGTAGGGATATCTTTTCATAACCTAACGAAGGAAAAACTTTCGACGGTGGGGTAAATTAATGATCGAATCTTTTCGAATATGGCCGAGGGTACTGATTTAATTCAAGATAGAGAAAGCTTTGACGTTAATCATAACGTGGGAGAAAATATTATAGCCGACGTAAGAAAGCTCCAAACGGAAATTCGTAATAATTGGTCGGAGAAGCTTTTGAATGTCGGTCGATCGCTTTTCTTTATTAACGAGAAAAAAAAATAGAAAGAGAGAGAGAGAGAGAGAGAGAGAGAAAAGGAGAATTTTTTTTTCTCTCTCACGCTCTAAGATAGACCTCTTCTCCGATGACCGTAATTAATGTCGGAACGATTTAAGACACTCGTCAAACACGAAAGGATAGTGCAAATATTATGAAGCTTTTCAGGATAATAATAATCATAGATTTTAAGGAAAGGGATGATAAAACGAGTACCTTCTTTCAATGAAATTTATTTTCTTCTACTAATCATCATTTGTTTCTTCTACTTTTTCTCTATTACCTTCTCACTCATTCTCTCTCTCTCTCTCTCTCTCTCTCTCTCTCTCTCTTGTTCTCTCGCTCGCTCGTTTTATGCAAGTACTTACTTTTCTAAAGTATCTAGTTTATTTTTCATTATAACCTCCTATCTTTTACCGGTAAGGTTTCTCCCTACCTGTAGAACTCTATAAACAATTTCTCACGAACCATTATTGTTCAGCGCTATCTCATTCACTAAGGAAATACAGTTTTAAGAGGGGGTCATGTATTATTTTAAATATTCTTCCCCTTCTCCCGTCATCTCTCTCTATCTCTCTCTATCTCTCTCTCTCTCTCCCTCTTTCTCTCTTTCTTTTTCTCTTTCTCTTTATTTTATCGTGGACGAGTACACTAATTCTACGAACGTCGGAAACAATTTAGCAAGATTTAAAAGTCTACAATATCAGAAGAGAGTAAGCGTACATGCGAACAGAGCAGTGAACTAATCATTTAATCATTTTTTTCTTTTCTCTTTTCTCTCTCTTTTTTTCTTTTTTTTTCTTTTTTTTTATTTTCTATTATATTTTGAATTCTCGAAATAGTTCGGCCGGCTACGACAAAATGAATTTCGTCATGTCATACTTCCTCGTTAGGTGGTTGGCCGTAAATAAAATGAAAATGAAAAGAGAAGATAAAAAAAACAAAACAAAACAAAAAAAAAAAAAAAAAAAAAAGAAAAATGAAATAAAATAAAAAAATAATAAAAGTAAAAAAAAATAAAAAAATTATAAAAAATATGATAAAAATCTCCGATATATTTTCAAACGTGAAAGCAACACTCGCTTACGTACGCGCAGTTATATCTGTACGTATATTGTTAAAATAAATATTAAAAGAAAAAAAAAAAAAAAAAAAAAAAGAAAGA
Source organism: Vespa mandarinia (assembly GCF_050613455.1). Lineage (NCBI taxonomy): Eukaryota > Metazoa > Arthropoda > Insecta > Hymenoptera > Vespidae > Vespa > Vespa mandarinia. The sequence goes on along the minus strand of NC_140815.1, from coordinate 7,999,954 downwards.
AATAAAATAAAAATACGATTGGGGTGCGTCCAATCGTACACCTCGTACCAACCGATTTTCGAAGAAATTATCGATTCGTATTTCCCACGTATCTCCATAAAATTCTATGGGAACGTAAAGTGGTAACGGAAAGGGCTCCTAGAGTCTGAAAACGACTAAAATCGAATGCTTTTATCGTTTCAACTGAAGTAACACGTTCGTTTTAAGCTCGACGACTTTCGAGGAATAAAATTAATTTTATATACGTATATATATATATATATATATATATATATATTTACATTTATATATGTATATAATATGATCGATTGGTTCGAAGAAGTTATAGTAGAATCTGTGACGTCATAAAAGGAGAAGGAAAATAAGAAGAAAAAGGAAGAAGAAGTAATATCTTGCATTAATCGAAAATCGAAAAATATAATACCCTTATTTTTCCATATATCAATTCATTTTATCAACAAGATGAATTATTATCTCTTTCTCTCTCTCTCTCTCTCTCTCTCTCTCTTTTTTTCAATACTAATAATAAGATAATATAATTTTGTTGTCGTATAATCGAATAAATGTTAATACTTCTTCTGACAAAAAAAAAAGAAAAAAAAAAAAAGAAAAATAAAAGAAACGAAAAGAAAAGGAAAAAAAAAATTGAAAAAATTATAACGATATATCAGATAAATATTTATATATGATAATAATAATCCAATAAGAAAATTCGATTAACGTGGGATTAAATTAGAAGATTGTAATTTACGATACGATCGATATGTAAATAAGTGTTAAATAGATAAAAAAATATGCGTATATAGGGGAAAAAACCGTGCGTCGTCGGGAGAGTGGTGAGAAAGAGAGACAGAACGAAAGAGAGAGAGAGAGAGAGAGAAAGAGAGAAAGAGAAAAAGAGAGGAGAGGGAGAGAGAGAGAGAGAGAGAAAGGCGTTGTCGAGGATGGCGCTACGAGAAGAACGGCTCGTTTGGGTTAACCCAACGTGGATGAAGTTAGCGAGCTTTGCATAGTTCGAGCTTTGTTTCGTCGGTTGGCGAAGCGCCAATGAACGCCGCCGCGTGCCTGCCCTCGGCTAAGCAAGCAACCACTACCCCCTTCCACCATCCCCTTCCTCCACCCCCTTCAAACTCTTCCTCAGCACCCTTCACCTCTTAACCAACCAACCAACCAACCAACCAACCACCCACTCACCCACCCGCTACCCATTTTCCACTACCTTTCTCCACCCCTTTCAACTGGTTCACTCTGTACCTACAACCACTGCACCAACTTCGCGTCATTCGCAAAAGAGAGACAGAGACAGAGACAGAGATAGAGAGAGAGTAAAGAGAGAGAGTAAAGAGAGAGAGAGAGAGAGAGAGAGAGAGAGAGAGAGAGAAAGAAACCACCCTATATAATATACTTATTACTATTATTGTATCCTCCCTATACGTTTTACCTTTGGTAAAAGGACAAAAAAGCTCAGCAATCCAAAGAAAGCTTGAGCTTCAATGAGAATGTCTCTCCTTACCATCGCTTTCCACTCTATGTCTTTTCTTACACGACTCTTCGTGTGACATCATTTCTACTACTAATATTACTACTACTACTACTACTATTACTATTTTTACTATCATTATTACTGCTAGTACTGCTGTACTACACTGCTACTATTTATTACTATTATTACTATACTAATTTTTTATTACTATTATTACTATACTATCTTTTATATTCTATCATTATTATATCTTTTTTTTCTAACTTTCGCATATTTTCATTTCTATTTATTATATTTCACAATGCGTTACTATTTCTGTAAATATTCATAGAAACAACGTATACTCCGATCGACGCAGAATGATCGATTGAAATATTTGATTTATTAATTATTCGTTTTGAATAAATTTTTCATTGCCATTATTATATACTCGCAGATTTTCATTATAATCGAATAGATATATCGGATAGGTATATAAACAAAATTTTTAACGATATTATTTTATTGGATATTTGTTTTTTCTTCTTCTTTTTCTTTTCTTTTTTTTCTCTTTTTATTATGTAAATTTTATATTTTAATTAAAAATTCATTATTCAATATGAATCGTAAAGGACAAAGACGAATTTCGACGGATGTTTTAAGTGTTAATTAAATTAGATATTTTTATTTTTCCTTTTCTTTTTCTTTTTCTTTTTTATGAAAATTTCTTTTTTTTTCCTTTTATATTAATTAACAATTTAAAACTTTAATATAAATCAGAATGGATAAAGTCGTATATCTACTGATACTGGTATACGATATTAATTAATTAGATTTTTTATTTGTTATGAGAAAATTTATATCGTTCTATATTAATACGAAATTTAGAATTTAAGATGCGTCAATAATGACAAATTTTGACAAGCGCGCTACCTATAACATTTAATAATTAATTAAATATCTTATTTATTATTTAAATATGATTTAAGTATGTCAATTTTCATTGGAAATGGATATAAATCAGAGATGATAAATTTCATTTGACGATACGCTATGTATTAAATAATCGATAAATATTTATATATATATATTTATATACTTAGAGACTTATATATAGGATATATATGTATATATATATATATACATATACATAATTCTCTTTTTCACTCCTTTGAATCCCGGAAACTCTGAGAAACGTCGAAGAAACTAGTGAAACCATATTACTCCTTCCATTCTCTCATTCCTATTTACCAAGGTTAAGCCTGTCTCGTGATAGTCCTTTTCTTACCCCCTTCCCTGTCTCCCTCTCCCTCTCTCCCTCTCTCTCTCTCTCTCTTATTCTCTCATTCTCCCTCTGTCTGTCTTACTCTTGAGTAAAACTTTTAATTGGCTCTTTCGATTTCGCTCGTTTGCGCCTGCTGCGTCACAGTTGTTCGCCAGAGCTTTGTTACTTACTATTGAATTTGCTCGTTACCGATTATCATGAAAACTAATCATTGAGAGAAAGACAAGAACAAACACGACGACGACGACGACGAAGAAGAAGAAGAAGACGATCCACTATCGCCATCATCACAATAGGAGTTCTTACTTTTTTTTTTCTCTTTTCTCTCTCCCTCTCTCTCTCTCTCTCTCTCTCTCTCTCTTTCAATATAAATACAATTAAACGTAACAATCACCCCTTTCATCATTTCTTGTATTTCTTAATCTTTTTCGAAATTAATTTTCTCTCTCTTTTGTACAAGAAGATAAGTCGTTCACCGTAAAGAGTCAGAGTCAAAGACAGAGAGAAAGAGAGAGAGAGAGAGAGAGAGAGAGAGAGAGAGAGAGGGAAAGAGAGAAAATAGAAAAGAAGAATCGTAAAAGATATTGCGTTTTCTACTCTAAAGATCAAGCTGACGTTGTAATCCTCCAAGTTCCAAGAGTCTTCCTATGTTTCTGCTTTATTTCCTCGTGCTTCAGGTGAAATCGTTTCTTCTTATTTGTATGAATGTTGAAACGTATCATCGGTCAAGTATCTCATTTTGAAATATATCTTACAAAGGAAAAATTATTTTATTTAAAATAACATTATTAATTGTAAACATTTCGATTGTAAACAAATAACTTATTATCCCTATCTTATGATTTTTTCCATGAACTCATTGATATTAGTTTTCGAAATAAGCTACCTTCGAATTTTACTCGATTAAATTAATAATAATAATGATTAAATAATAATAATGATACATTTAATGTTATCGTTAATAAAAAAAAAAAAAAAAAAAAAAAATAAATAAATAGAGTCATTGTGATATATTCTGAAAAAAACTATTTTCTCTTCATAATATTTATGAGTTCGTGACGAAAAAAAAAGAAAAAGAAAAGAAAAAAAGGAAAAAAAAATTTAACATATCCAGCCATTTATACTTAATATTAATATACGATAAAAATGAATGAAAAAATAAATAAAACATTTGTGGTAAAATCGACGAAAATTTTTTTTCTTCTCAAAAAAAAGAAAGAAAAAAAATAAAAAGAGAAATTACAAAAAAAAAAAAAAAATGGAAAAGAAAAAAGATCATAATGCATACACCCCCTTTCCCTCTCTCCCATCCACCCACCATTCCATGAAATTAATATAGCCGTTAGAAAATTGCTATCACGTAGTTGAGACTTTCTCGATATAGCTTTACCTAGCGTGTAATACTTGCTTAGAAAACGTATGCAAACGAGCGACTATATCTATCCACTGTGAACGTTATGCTAAGCAGGTGCTATACACGGTTTGATATAAAATTTTATTTTTTCGCGGTTATATACGGAAAAACTTATCCGTTTTTATGAGAATAAAGAATCGAAGAAACGACGTTCCTTCGATACGTCCATATCGATATTACTCGATTCCCTTTTTACCCAACTTTTCGATTCTTTAAAATGACTCGACGAATTGTCTTTCTTCTTTCTTTCTTCCTTCCCATAAAATTTCAAGCGTTATAAATCGATATAACTCGATCGAATAAATAAATAAATAAATAAATAAATAAATAAATATATATATATATATATTTATATATATTTGAAAATTCTTTCTCGTATCGTTTCAAATTATTATAATAATATTATCTAAACGTTTGGAGCGTTTATCTATTGAACGTTTTCCTTCAAGAGAAACAATAGATTCTATTTCGTTATTGTCCTTCATTACGTAGAAAGAGAGAGAGAGAGAGAGAGAGAGAGAGAGAGAAAGAAAGATTTCTAATTTAGATTTCGAAAGCCTAAGCAGGAAATTCCCCAAGAGAGAACTACGAGCTACTACGTTTTGTGGAATTTGTGATTTCTCGGTTCGATGCCAAGTTCTCCGTTAGAAAGTCTCTAATAGTGTACTATAAAGTCGCTCATACATGTATATATATACGTATATACATACATACATGTATATATATATATATATAATCTTTCGTCGAACTATCCAAGATCTTACAGTACTTTATACAAACGTATAAAGAGCTAACTTATGCTCGTTATCAAAACGAGAAGAGTTTTCCTCTTAACAACTATCTCCTAAGGATAGAACGAAGGACGTCTATGAAAACATCAGAAAATTACATTAGTAATTTTATCTTTTTCTATTTCTTTTTCTCTTTCCTTCTTTTCTTTTTCTTTTTCTTTTCTTTTTTCTTTTTTTTTAACTTCATCATTCGCGCACGATCCGACGAAATTCAAGGCGTCGTATACGACAGAGAACACGTACTTTGATTTAAAGAAGAAAAACAAAACAAAACAAAACAAAAAAAAAAAAAAGAAAAAAAAGAAAGAAAAAAGAATTTTCTACCCATTCCCACGACGTACATTATTTCTATTCGTTTTATGGTTCATCGATGATCGATCGATATCAAGTCGTTTATCGATTAATTTATTATACCTTTAAAAGGTTAAACGTTATTTACGATATTCGTTTAAATACGTTTAATGTCTCGCACGCCATTTTTACGGCTCCAAAACATCGAATATATTATCCACGATCGATATCGTAAACGCGAATTTCAAATACGAATTATATTATAAATATTACGATCCATGATATTATTTAAATTTCATTCATCGTAAATGTATGTCACAGTATATATATATATGCGCATGTATGTACGTATATATGTATTGTGAAAAAGACTAAATTACGACGTCAATAGATTCTCTCGATGGTTTTTATTCTGTCTCGCCATAGAAAATACGGAACGTAGCTTAACGGAAGATTTCGGATAGGAAAGAGGAGGCGGGAGGGAAAAGAAAGAAAGAAAGAAAGAAAGAAAGAAAGAAAAAACATTCTACGCCGAAGTTTTCTGGCACGAGAAGGAAAAGGTTGTACTCGTAAGAAACCATACGATACGCGTTAGAGAAAGGTACGACTTTTAGTAGCGATTACAAAGCGTGCCAAGTTGGAAACATTTCCCTGCCCCCTTCGCCACGTCTCGAGAAGTCTCATGGAAATAACGTAAATAAAAATTAAGTAAATTTCGATTGCGATAAAGGACGAGGGAAAGGGAAGTGTACGGAAGGGAAAGAAAAGGTACGGAAAAGGAGAAGAGAAAGTTTACTACTTTCTACTATCTCGATACGTAAGTTTTAGTAACTTTTAATTAAATTGGATAACGTCTTGTTTATCTATATATATATATATATATATATATATATATATTTTTTTTTTTTAATCTATTTATATTTTTTTAGATTTAATTTAAACGCTAATGATATAATAATTTGCAATAGATCGTAAGTTGTCAATTTGTTTTCATTTATTTATTTATTTATTTACTTATTTATTAATAAATAAATTTATTTATTCAGCAATAAAATTATTTACTCTTTCTATTCTCCTTTATACGTTCTCGTTTAACCTATCCGACCAATGGGAGAGATTTTATCATAGCTTTATACGATAGCGTATCTCACGTAAATATAGCAAGTAGGTAATCTAACGCAACAGTAAGATACGCTACACATCTTCCAAGGTAAAAGTCTTACATCAATGCCAAGACTAGCTAACTTTTCCCATCCTTTCGACGATAGTTTCACCCCTCTTACTACGATCTTTCACTCTTACGTCAGCGCACGCATTCCGCAGGATCCAAGATAAAAAGGTTTGCCTCGATACAAATCGTATCTATCCGGAGACAAGCACGTCCATTTGTTAACTTTTTACCGTCGACGGTATTTTAACGTGAAAAGATACTCCTCTCTTTCGCCGCCCCCTTCTCCTCCTCCTCCTCCTCCTCCTCCTCCTCCTCCTCTTGCATATCGATATCGATTTCTATGGATATATATATATATATCTCGAATGTAGATTGGTTCACGAAATTGTTCCTTTTCTCGAGCAAAGGTGCAACTTTTTTTCTTTATTTATTTTTAGAGTAATTTACATTTCTACGAATCGTTTTAATCGTTTCTATTTTATTTTATTTATTTATATATATATATATTTTTTTTTTTAGTTATTTACCAATTTATCAAATCAATAAATATATTCATTTCTTTACATTTATTTTTAGAGTAATTTAAATTTCTACGAATCGTTCTAATCGTTTTTCTTTTATTTTATTTTATTTATTTATTTATTTATATATATATATATTTTTTTTTTTGTTGATATTATAACCATAGAAAAATAGATGAAGAAAATTATATAAATATGTTGTTCGAATAATTTGAACGCACGTTAAATATGAGATTGTAATATTTGATCGAAGGTAAGATTTCTAAATGTAGTTTAGTATCAGATATGTCGGTGATATCCCTCGAGATCGATGCAAATCAGGTTGTTTTACGAAAGCACAGAGTTGGGAATAACAACCAGGAACATTGGCTTATTTAAATACGAGTTAATTTAGCGTGAGACGTTCTCTATCCTTTACAGTTTACACCATTATCTCATTCCATTCCTTTTTGTATTACTATTACTAACACACTATTACTATCATTATTAACTGTTACTAATACTGAAACACCTTTATCACCTCTTACATTTATATACTCTCAACCATCATTCTGTTCGATTTGCATTATAGTTCATTATGATTTTTTCTTTTTTTTCTTTTTTTTTATTTTTGTAAATATCGTTCTAACGTTAATGAAATATTTTTTGTTTTCGCTAATTCTTTTTTCCTTTTTATTATTATTATTATTATTATTGTTGTTGTTGTTGTTGTTAATTTCTTTTTTTTCTTTTTTTTTCTTTTTCTTTTTTTTTTCAATTTTCTTCTCTCACGAAAAGTTTCGCAACGCCCGTTTGGACGATAGCGTCACGTACACGTGCACTTTTCGTAACTTCCCCTTCCGTGCTTTCGAAAAGTCTCTCTCTCTCTCTCCCTCTCCCTCTCTCTCTCTCTCTCTCTCTCGTCGAAAACGAAATAATCGCACTCTCGAACATTTCCAGAGCAAAAAGATTTTCCCGTTTCGCCATTGTTCACGAACGGAAAATATGTTATATTTTCGACATTCTTTTCCCTCCTGCTTTTCCTCCCCCTCCCCCTTGCCCCTACCATTCATCCATCCATACTTTCCTTTCAAACAAATAGAACTATTTAACGATGTTTCTTCCGTTAAAATACAAAACCTTCGATAGAACCTATCGATGCGACACATATACATATATATATATATATATATAGTATACCATTTTAAAGTACAATTTTTACATTGATTTCTCTTTTTTTTTTTTTTCTTTTTTCTTTTTCTCCTCCTACAGAAACGCTTCCACGGTAAAACGTTACTTCATGCGGATATAGTTAAAACCATTGAGAACTTTTTAAATTTATGTCTCTCGTATCAACGTATTTAATTAAAAATGATAAAATGATGAAGGCAAATAAATGATTCAAATGTACGTTCATATAAGTGTCGAGAAAAAAGAGAGAGAGAGAGAGAGCGAGAGGTATTATAAGCGAAAAAGAATAAAATATTCGATCTAATTCGATTGAAGGAAGAAGAAAAAAGTAAAGAGAAAAAAAAATGTTCGACTTACACGCCGTACATTCAAAACGATTATTACATTAAATTCTTTATACTAAAAAAAAAAGAATATATATATATATATATATATATATATATATATATATTTCATATCTTCTTATCTTATATATTTAACGCGATTAAAATTTTAATATGTTTATTCGACTTTAAATTCAGCGAGGGAAAAAAAAATTATTACTTCGTACATGTTTATCGATCGCGTACACACACACACACACACACACACATATGTATATACATATATATATATATATATACATGTATATATGTTTTTTATTTAAATTTTATCTTTATTTGTTATTATTTTTTTTTTCTTTTTATTCGCAAACGCGTTATAGCTCTTTCATATCCTTCAACGATACTCAAAAAGGTTCGCATCCGCGAAAATACATGATAGAAGAGATTTAAAGAGCGTTTTCGCTCCCCCATAGGGAGACTAATACTCCAACATTAATCTTACCTTGCGGCTTCCGAAATACCAGTTGGGTTTCATTAAAATCTAGATACCGTAAAACCCTGGACGACGGTACCTCGTTTGTATTAATAAATGTTATAAATTATTACGTTCCTTTTCGGTTCTAGGCCAATACTCACAGGCTTATCATCGACGAGAAAGAGAGACAAAGACAGAAAGAAAGAGAGAGAGAGAGAGAGAGAGAGAGAGAGAACTCCGTAACCTACTTCGCTTGTGTAAATATTCTTAACATCGTATCTGTGTCAAGGTATAAATAATAAATGAAAATTTGACTGTGTTTCACGTTGATAAATTATTATTTCGATCGAATTTAATCGCAAAAAAAAAAAAAGAAAAAAAAAAAGAGCAAAGGAACAAAGATAGTACCTATCATATTTCCCTTTCGAATTGATTTTATTGAATCAGAATTAAACGATAAAAGAGAGAAAGAAAAAAAAAAAGACAATAGAAAAGAAAAATTAAAATGATAAAAATTTCAACTGACGAGTGCGATGAAAGCGTGATAACAGAAATGATTTGAAAAAAAAAAAAAAAAAGAAAAAATGAAAAAAGTGCGACAATAATCAAAATAAAACTTAATTGAGCGACGTAAATTTTATATACGTAAACTTTATAGACATCTTGCATGAAATTTCGCAACAAATGGAAAACGAGATAGAGCAAGAAAGAGAGAGAATGGGAGGGAAGGAGGGAGAGAGAGAAAGAGAGAGAGAAAGAGATAAGAGAGCAGTCGTTTACGGTGCTACTTTTGGAAAACTGACGCGTCCCGAAGCTTTTGTACCTTTAATAAAGCTTTTAAGATAAGCATTTTCCAACCTCGAACAGCCGACTTTTCGTCCTTCTCAAGTCGTTTTGTAATTTAAAAGCAGCCTTGCAGATAGAGACTTCGAGGAGTTTTAAGTAAACGCTAACCTTTCTCTTCTTCTTCCACCCCTCTCCCTCTGTCCCTACAACCAACTCCTCCTCCTCCTCCTCCTCCTTTACCTCTTCCTTATTCCTCTTTTCAACCATCGTTATAGTCTCAAAAAAAAAAATGCATCAGAAACGCTCGAATAAAATTCGCTTTTTCTACGATATTTATTTATTTTTTTTTACTTTATTATTTATTGTTTATTTATTTTATTTTTACTTCTATTCTCTCTCTCTCTCTCTCTCTCTCTCTCTCTCTCTCTCTTTTCAACAAATGTTGAAAAAATGAACACCAATGAACAGTTGACGGTGGTGATTATTTAAAATTTTTTTTTTTTTTTTTTCGTTAATTAAGATAAGAAGAAAATTTCCAACGAATTTAAAAACGTTCGAACGAAATTTTTATAATTCTTCTTGAGCGCGGAAGAGAAAGAGAGAGAGAGAGAGAGATCCCTTTTAGAGTGCAAATATATGAATCGGAACATACTATTCTCCTTAATCATTAATACAATCATTTTCATGATAATTATAATTCGATAAATATTGGTCAAATAAATATATCAATAAAAAAAATATTTCCACTACAGTTAGTGCTTTTATTAATACGTACCCGATGACGCTCTACGATATAATGATAGAAATCAAATCAATTAATTAGCAGATACCTACTAATTAGTTTACCCCGTTTATTATATTATGTAATTAGCAATCGTTTATACACGATTGAACATTCGTTCGGGATTTAATCAGCGTCGACGAAACAAAACCAGTTCGGATAATTAAACTTTCAAATAAATCCGTCCGAATTATACGTGAATTTTCGAGGAAAGAGAGAATAGAGAAGTATCGATTTTTTCTTTTTTTTTCGTTTTTTTTTTATTTTTTTTATTTTTTTTTCTTTTTTTTTTTTTTGTATCTTTTCTTTTTATAAAAAGAATTGCGATTTTCCTTTTTCTTCTTGATTTCTTTTCTTTTCTTTTTTTTTCTCCCCTATAGTGAACTATCCACGAACACTCTTATCTTTTCTATTATTATATATAACAATAATTTATATCTCATAGATATATGAATAGATATATGAATATTATTAAATAAAAATCGATTGTGAAGAAAATTTATAAAACTGCCATTCTTTTTCTATTAAAATCGATCACTTCCACATATCAATAATTAGATAATTTATATACAAAACAATTATATATAAAACTTTATTATACCAAAAAAAGAAAAAAAGAAAAAAAACATATATATATATGTATAGAGTTTAATCTTTTTACAATATATTAAATTGTTCATTTAAGTCGACGATACGTAAGATATTTAATTTAATTTCTCGAAACGAGAAATGAAAATAAATCAATTAATTTCTTCAATATCACTCTGCAAACGTGTGTTGTATTTACGTCATTACAGCATAGTTTTATATTTCGAATTGAAGAAAATCTACTATAATCGCGACGCGTATCGTGAGAAGATTATATCAGGAAAAAAAAAAAAGGAAAGAAAGTAAAAGAAAAAAAAAGAATCAGAAAAAAGAAAGAGGAAGGAAGGAAGGAAGGAAGGAAGAAAATAAAGAAAGAAAATCGTGTCGAACGAATGAACGAACGAAACGAAGGAAAGAAAGAAGGGACGAATGAAGAAACGAAAGAAAGAAACGAAAGAAAGAAAGAAAAAAGAATGAACGAACGAACGAACGAACGAACGAACGAACGAACGAACAGGAAAGTGCAATCGGAAGAAATCCTCTTGAGAAACGTGAGGTACCTTTGGGCGTATGGCGAGAGTTAAGGAGAAGGAGAAAACGATGTCTGCTGGTTTTCCACAGGATTTCCTTCCTAAAAGCCGTGATATCTTCTTGGAGATATCTCGGCGCCAACAGTTGAGTACTATCGGCAACTATACTACGACTACGACAACGACGACGACGACGACGACGACGACGACGACGACGACGACGACGACGACGAAGACGATGACGACAACGACGAAGACGATGACGAAGACGACGAGGACGAAACTTGGGGCGGATTTGAAATTTCGCTCGCGGCTACGAGACGCGTTGAGAAAGTCTTAATGGATTGTATCGTGTAACTTGCGATATATTCAAGAGCTTTTAGATAGGTAAAAGAAAAAGGAAAGAGAGAGAGAGAGAGAGAGAGAGAGAGAGAGAGAGAGGGAGAGAGAGAGAAGAAAAAAGAAAAGTAAGAAAGACGATGAGAGCTATCGAGAAATCGGGCTCAATATTTTATACAAATATTTTATACAATTTCTATCGAAGAGAACGAAACGAACGTTCGACATTTTCAAATTTTAACTACGTAAAATCAAAATACAATGTGAAAGTATTAAAAATAATATCAATAAAAAAAAAAAAAAAAAAAAAAAATAATTCATAAGTTCTCTTAAAAAATCTTCAAAATTAAATGTAAAAAGGGACAAATATTTTTGATTTTATTTTATTCTTCCTTTTTTTCTTTTTTTTTTTTTCTTTTTTTTCTTTTTCGAAGATGACTCAACAAAAGCTCTCGTTCGATGTAATAACGATTGGAAGATGAAAAAATAAAAAGAAAATATTTAAAGGAGAAAAAAAATCTACCAACAAACAAACAAACAAACAAACAAACGAACAAACAAACATGAACAATAAAAATCGTAGTCGTGATCGTGGATCATCGTGACTGACGACGGACTTTGTTAAAATATCGAGTACCACGAGGAAATAGGGTGGTCGAAGGGGAAGAGGGAAAGGAGGAGAAGAGGGAGGCTCTGTAGGGGAGTGCAGGAAAGTGGATTTTGCTTTTTCCTCGCGCGTCAACGCAAATAAATTTGAAAAGTGAGAATAGACAAAAGGCAGAATAGACGCAGAGAGATTTGTACTGACAGTGTATCGAGAGAATAATGGGAGAGAGAGAGAGAGAGAGAAAGAGACAGAGAGAGAGACAGTGAAACGTCTGTCAGATTTAGAAACGAGATGCATTTATATGTATACATTTCTATCATATACGTAACTATATATATAACTGTGCACGTAACAATCCACACAAATATCTAGTAAAACAATGACGAATAAATATTCACTTTTAAAGTTAACTCAGGATGAGAGAAATGGGAACTTACTTGTTCTCTTCCTATCTCTCTCTCTCTCTCTTTCTCTCTCTTTCTCTCTCTCTCTCTCTCTCTCTCTCTCTCTCTCTCTCTCTCTCTCTCTGTCTGTTACTCTATGTTTATCTTTATTCGAATAACGTAAAGTACTTTTTAATGGTTCACAGAGAGAAATTTTATATCAAATAAAAGTGTTTATATCTTCGACATGAAATATATGAATATTATTATAAGATAAGGAATTCCTTCGTGTACAAATTTACATGATACTTCGTACAGATTAAAAATAACCTTAACATGATATATGCATATACGTGTATTCGTCTGTGTGTGTGTGTGTGTATGTGTGTGTGTGAATGTGTATGTATGTATGTACGCGTTTAGATATAAAGTCGAAGAAAACTGCCTGAAGGTTCGTAGTGGGCCGAAGGTCTTCAGGGAAAAAGAAAGGAAAACCTTTTTCGTGAAACATAAGTTTGGCGAGAAGAAGCCCTAAAGTGATAGTAAACTTTCAAATGGAGTTTCTTTCTATCTGTCTGTCTTTATCTATCTCTCTCTCTCTCTCTCTCCTCTTTCTTTCTGTGCCTCTGTCTTTCATTCTTTTACTTACTTTCCAAGAAAAATGTAGTCTAATACATTGTCAAAATATATTTTTGCATCGTGTGAATAGAGGAAAAAAAAAATATATATATATATATATATTTTCAAGAAATATCTCTCGAAAATTTATGATATATTCAAGTACATTAACGTGTATATATATGTGTATATATATATATATATATATATATATATATACACCAATAAAAAGATCCTTTTTTTTCCTTTCTTTCTTAAAATATATTTATCTCGTGGAAAATTCATGTCTCATTTCAACATAATCACGTATCAATTCGTTTTTTCACAAATTCATAAATCACGCAAACTGATTATGTACTTTGTTTCCTTTTTCCTTTTCTCTTTTTTTCTTTTTCTTTTCTTTTTTTGTTTTTTTTTTTTTTTTGTTTTTTTTTTCCTTCTTCTTTTCTGTGTCACGTGCACTCGATAAAGTCCATCGAGAACTTAAAGGACGAACACAAGCGAGATCGTTCAAGATACGTAGGGCACATAGGTACTAAGAGAGTAAGTGAAAGGGCCTTTTCTCTCTTTTCAACTTTCATTTCGTTTCCTTTCTCTCTCTCTCTCTCTCTCTCTTTCTGAACGTGCAAGTAACGGAAAGAGAAATGTGGTTAGATCCATTTTCCGAAAGAGAACGTAGATAGTAGAAATGGATTTCATTTCCCAATGTACATTGGTGCCTTTAAAGGCGTCCCGTTTCGACATCGAACTGCAAAAAAAAAGAAGAAAAAAGAAAAAAGAAAAAAGAAAAAAAAAAAACAGAAAAGAACAGAAAATAAAAAAGAAGAAGAAGAAGAAGATGAAGAAGTAACAAGCAAAGATATTCCTCCTAAAGAGAAATCAGAGTTTTGACATTTTTTATTAAATTCTTTTCCGTAACAAAGAAGAATATAATGTTTCTTCTTTTTCTCTAAGAAAAAAAAAGAAAAAAGAAAAAAAAATAAAACGAAACAAACAAACAAACGAAAAACATTAGACTTATTTGTTCTCACTCTGGAACAAAAGAGAGACCCAAGAAAAAAGAGAGAGAGAGAGAGAGTGAGAGAGAGGGGTAGATAAAAAAAGAAAAAGGAAGGGTGGGTAGATGGGGGGCGAGAGGAGGGAGGGGGGGAAAGAAAGAAAAAGAAATTTCATTATGCCAGAGACACGTTTAAAATGAACAAATGACAATAGTTTGCGACAATACCACGGGGGGATTTCAATTAATTAACCTTCGATTCGATATTTAAGTTCGACGACCCTTAACCTACGATCCAGTTCTAATTTCTTTTACTGAATAATTGCCCAAGCGAATGGATCTCCTTTACGGTTCTAAACGACACATTTAACGGGTGTCCCTTACCGTGTAACCGTTCAAGTAAGGTCCAGCAAGAAATTCTT
>NC_140815.1:7977500-7982500 GCF_050613455.1 Vespa mandarinia | reverse complement strand
ATACTTTACCTAAAACTTATATATCAGCGAGGATCTAATAGAAACGAAAGAAAAAGAGGAAGAGAAGATGAAGGAATGAAAAAGAAAAAAGAAATGAAAACGAGAAGAAAAGAAGGAAGAAAAGAGAGGAAAAAAGAAAAGGAACGAAATTTATTTTCTTTTTTTTCTTTTTCTTTTTTTCTTTTTTTTTTTTCAAATAGAATTATACGCGGTGTTTATAAAATGTTTTTGATTTATATAGAGGTTGTTGATTATATCAGGAGGAAAGAAAGATGTTTGTAATATTTTATTGGTATTAATTTTGAAAAGAATTTTTAGACAGTTTTCTTGTTTCTTTTTTTTTTGTTTTTTTTTCTTTTTTTCTCTCTCTCCCTCTCTCTTTCTTTCATTATAATTTTAGTAACTTCATTATGATTTCACTCGACTAATCTATAAAATGCCTCTTTCATTATTACAAATAATCTAGTTAAGTAAAGAATAATAATGTTGTATTACAATCGGATATTAATCCGATTTATGAATACACACACACACACACACACATTAACCTGGTAATATCGTAAAAAAATATTCAAGGCCATTTTTAGGCCACAACGATCAAATATATACATATATACATGCATACGTACGTATGTACATATGTACATACAAGTCCCTTAAATGTTCAAGAACAAACAATGCATATACTATACACATGTTCCTTTATGCATACGTGTTCCTACTACAATATCGTAGCTTGAAACTTCCATGCTATTCGGCCTATCGTTGTTACCAGCACATCTGCATAAACTTTGAGAAGAGAAAGAGAGATAGATAGATAGATAGATAGATAGATAGATAGATAGATGGATGGATAGATAAGATAGATAGAGAAGGGTAGAGAGAGAGAGAGAGAGAAGGAAAGAGACTCAAACGTAACAGAGCAAGACCGATATCTTTTGAGATGGTAAACCGATTATCGTCAACGTATATACCATGTGTAATAATATTTCGTATATGTGCACCAAAGGAATCAAGTTATAACAAGATCTATCTTAGCTTTCCAAGTTTCCTTTAAACTTGTCAAATGTTATTCACTTTCCTAAATATCATAAATATACATATATATATATATATACATACATACATACATATATATATATATATATATATATATATACTTTGTTATTATTTGTTCACGTATATGTATTATACAAAAAGAAAAAATAGTAATGATGATAATAAATAATAAAGAAAAGACAAAGAAAAAAAAAAATAGGAGTGAAGGGATAGAGGGAGAGGAAAAGAAAACGTATCGCTTGGGGATATGCAAAATTGCAATTGTCAAGTAAAATTCGTCAGATATGTGCGTGTCCGTGTATACGTTTATCTACGTGCGAGTATATTATATATTTGTACGATATACGTCTTCTAAATATAATTATATATGATTATAATTCCTTCATTAATGCGCCCAACCTCGTATTTATCGATCGACGTCCATTCATTATTGTAATTATCGATAAATTATAAATTTTTGATTATTATATTATCATTATAGGAACAGAAAATTATGTAATGGATTTATTGATCCTTTGAAAATTCCATTCGAATGGCGAATCAATTTATTATAAAAATAATAAAAATAATAATAATAATAATAAATACAAAGAATTTGAAAACAACAGATAGAGCGTATAATACTATCGATAATGTATGTAACAAAAATGATCCAACAATTGTTATAAAAGCATATTAAATAAATATTAAACTCGTAATCCACACAAACACACACACACACACACACACATGTACACGAGAAAGTTCGTGGAGATCGAGTTATACTAAAAACTTTAGCAATATAGTGCGAACATTTTTGAATACAAAAGAGGAAGAAGATTAGATAGGGCAGATGTTCGTCTAATACACTCTGAATAAATGAGAACAAATAATAATAATAATAATAATAATAATAATAATAATAATAATAATAATAATAATAATAATAATAATAATAATAATAATAATAATAATAATAATAATAATAATAATAATAATAATAATAATAATAACAACAACAACAACAACAATAATAATAATAATAATAATAATAATAATAATAATAATAATAATAATAATAATAATAAAAGAAGAGAAATTGTTGCCTTTCCCTTTTTCCTTTCGTCGAATGAAATAAATATAAATGAATATATTCTACTCGTTGACGTTTATGACGTCGTAAAATTACTCTATTATTTCGTATAGTCTTTCCTCCTCCTCCTCCTACTCATTCTCTTCTTCTTCTTCTTCTTCTTTAGATGGGCCAAATAATTTCGATGAAAACTACGAGAGAAAACTTGATTGCGAAGGACAGTTAAAATACGTTCCTCGTCGCGGTAACGACATTTTGTTGTCGTTCTCGAGGAAGAATTAAGTCTCTTCTTTGAATTGAATTACAATCCGCATAGCGAAGCTAGCACGAAAACGCGAAGATATCTCGAATAACGCGAGGTGTTTCTCGTGTCTCTAATGAGATTGTAATGGAAATGTTGCGCTCCCGTTGGATGAGAGGACGTCAGGGACACGTCGGGATAACGGGGAACGGTAATGGGGATTGGACAGTACCCCGTTGAAGAGGTGAAAGGATGAAATAGAGAAAGAAAGGTTATTTACGCGAATTAGCGCGAACATTTCAACAATTTCAAATGGGTTTCAATGTTCTCTCGCGAGATAATGGACGAGCTTATTTTCTTGGGAAGAAAAAGAAAAAAAAAAAGAAAAAGAAAAAAAAAAGAGTAGATTAAAACAAAAAAAAAGAGAGAGAGAACAAAATATTATTGAATCTATCGATAAGCAATCACCACAAATTTTACAGCTACATTTAATCTACTTATTATTACTCTGATATATAAAAAAAAAAAAAAATATTGTATATTAAAAAAAAAAGCATTTATAAATACTTTTGACGCTAATACTTCTTCCTTTATTATTTTTATAATTATTATTATTATTATTATTATTATTATTATTATTATTATTATTATTATTATTATTATTATTATTATTATTATTGAGACTCGATTTGCAATATTTTATTTATTTGAATAGAGGATGGTATGTACGTGTATTTATATAATAAATGAAAATAAATGTTATTTACCGGGGGATGGGGGGTGTATCTTTTCTTCTTTCATTTTTCGTATATCTTTCGTTTTTTTTCCCTACTAAACATTTCATTAATTCAAAATTCCGACATTACTTATTGACCGATCCGATATATCATACGTACATACATACATACATATGTACATATGCATATGTGTGTGTGTGTGTGTGTATGTATAAAAAAAAAAAAAGTAGATTAGAAACTAGACGAATAAAATTAATGTAAATACATAAATATGAAAATATATGCATAAATTTGTCAAACGTATAATGTAACATGCATAATCTGACAAACATTATATTTTTTCTACTTACGAAATACATACGTATACGTATACGTACAAAAGACAAAGATAGAAACAGACAAATAGACAATAATGAAATGCGATAAGAGTTTTTCTTGTTATTGAAAAAAAAAAAAAAAAAAAAAAAAAAATAGCTAATAAATAGTCGATCAATCGACACATACAACTGTCCCATTCAATAATAATCCTTTTTGGTTAAAGCCGATCATGCATAATCCCATTTGTTGGCGATCGTTCGATGCTATCGATTCGACGTTATTACGAAGATGTAATAGAAAGCAATAAACAAAACGCGATTTCGAAAGTTCTACATGCTTGTCCTCTCTCTCTCTCTCTCTCTCTCTTAAACACACACTCATACATACAAATATAGTCGGATCATCAACGATACGTATGTATCTTCTGATGATATTTTCATGTTTACACGCATGATAATACGCGTTTCGATATGCCATAATGATGTGATAATATCGATATGACAAACGTAATACTGAAACATTCGATATATATTTATATATATATATATATATATATATATATATATATATATATATAAATTCTTTCATTGTAATTTTTATAAACGATACGGATAAAATATTCTATTCAATGTTTCCGTCGTATTAATTGAACAATCAAACGATGACAATACAGGCCGAGGAACAAAAGTTTCCAGCTGATTTTTACAAACGAATTTTCTCTTCAACGAGAAATATTAAAAAAAAAAAAAAAAAAAAAAAAAAAAAATTTGTTTTCCACTCTCTTTTTTTCTCTTTTCTTTTTCTTTTCTCTCTTTTCATTATAGTAAGTCTTGCCTCGGCAAACAAGTATCAGATGCTAATTAATTACGCTTTAGTAATTTAACAATTCGGAACGATGAAAAAGAAAAGAAAGGGAAAGAAAAAAAAAAAAAGAAGAAAAAAATATAATCGAATTTTAAATATCACGTAAGAGAACTTTTGCCCTCGAGCAATGCGTAATCGTAAGCCCTTTTTAATAGGGAAACTCGTACCATGCGCAATAACGTATGAATCCGACTATGTCAAAGTTTTGTTCCACTTTTTATTCTGTTTCTTTTTTTTTTTTTTTTTTTTTTTTTTTTCGAAAATAATTTTATGACACATTTCCGATACGTGAGAAACATCACGGGGGTCGTATTAACAAGCGAATATAAAACAATTATTTCTTTCGTAAATCGTTAATCGGAGATTTGTCATCGAACGTATTCGTCAAATGACGTATAATAGATAATAAATATAAACGATCGGAGGAAAAAAAAAAGAAAAGAAAAGGAAAGAAAAAAAAAAGAGAGAAAAAAAAAAGAACGTAATACAACTTGAATTAATATCATTTCAATCAGACGTTTCAAACAAATGTCACGTGTACGTTTATGCAATCTGTGCGTCTCTCTCTCTCTCTCTCTCTCTCTCTCTCTCTGTGTATGTATTTTACGTAAAATTCACATTTTTGATTGATCTTCCATGATAGATTTGAATTTCGCCCTATCTACTGGACCTATTATTTTTTCTTTTTTTTTTTTGCTTTCTTTTTCTT
>NC_140815.1:7962500-7965000 GCF_050613455.1 Vespa mandarinia | reverse complement strand
AGAGAGAGAGAGAAAAAAAATTTTTTTTTCTACGATTTCCTTTCTTTTCAAATCGCGTAATTTTATAAACGATCGTTAACGACAGATCAAAATCGTCTCATTAAAATCGACCACAACGCTGATACAGCAAAAGCAAAAGCTCGTAGATGACGATCGAAAAAGGCGTTCGTTTGCTAAAAGAAAAGGAAGATAACAGTCAGAATCCTTCTATCTATCTATCTATCTATCTATCTATCTATCTATCTATCTATCTACCTATCTATCTATCTATCTGTCCATCTATCTATCTCTTCATCTCATCCCTTCGTTATCGCAGTCTCCTTCTTTCTCGTACCTCATTTAAGTACCTCTCGAATGGAAGTTTAATTAAAAGCGACGTTAATAACGCAGGACGATTAGTCTGTAACCATCATGGCGTATATATCTGTCATGCTTCCTCTTCTCTTCATCATCAACGACGCACCACGTGATATCAGTCACGAATTAATTATATTCGAGAATATAAAAAGAAATATATATATATATATATATATATATATATATATAATACATACATACATACATACATACACACACACACGTTAACGAATGATATTAAAGAGAAGCTTCAAGTGGAAGATCGTTTGTTGATTATGATCGTAATACCAATGAGAATGATAAATTGATCTGTTCCTTTTATTATGAAATAAAACATTCGAGATAAAGGAAGATAGGAAAGATGAAATAAAGAAGAAGAAGAAGAAGAAAAGAAAGGGCAAGGTACAGTGGAATGAGAGAGGAGGGGGGAGGGATGAGGAGGGGGAAATACATTGTAGAAAGAGATTGTTAATTTAACTTTTCTAATTCTTCTTATTCTTTTTTCTCTTTCTATCCTTCTCTCTCTCTCTCTCTTTTTTCTTCTTTTTTTTTTGTTTTTCTTTTCGATCGAATCATTCGACGAATTTTATCTTTTGATAATATAACAATATACGTAATAGATTTTGACGAAATGTTGCCGCTAAAAAAAAAAAAAAAAGAAAAAAGAGAAAAGAAAGAAACTGATTTTTAAATTGTTCGATTAGCTTCGATTCTTTCCTTTTCTTTTCTCTCTCTCTCTCTCTCTCTCTCTCTTTCTTTCTCTCTCTTGGATGATCGACATTGTTATCAATTTTTTTTTTCCGATGAAAGTACACTTAAACCGGTGATATAAAATTCGAAGGAGGTGGTCGAAGTCAACGATTGCGCTTTTAGTCGATAGAGAAAAGTAGGACAGAACTCTTGGACCAGGGGGTGATGGGTGGGTTAACTTTTGATTTTTCCTAAAAGCCACACGCGAAAAAGCAACCTTTTCCATGACTTCGATAAAAGTTATCTTTTGAAATTTTTCAGATTTTCTCTTTTTCTTGGGTTTATTCTATCGGATTGGCCAATAAGTAATGAACGAATTTTCAACATAAAAAGAAAAGAAAAAAAAAAAAAAGAGATTAAATATCTTTAAAAAGTATTTTAATAATATAATTACTCAACAACGTAAATATTATTTATTTTGATATGTAAAATATCTGTTAAACATTTTCTTTTTCTTTTTTTCTTCCCTCGATAAAACAAATATCAAGATACCTATATGAAATTTTTTACTTTTATTTAGATACATATGTTCTTCCTCTTTTTTGATAGAAAATATTAAAAATTTTTCGACAAAAAAAAAATGTGTATATATATATGAACATAAATTATTAAAAATTTTTTAACATTAATTATTGTCCAAATTGATATACATATATCATTTTGGTCGATCGAATCAATATATAATTATATTATGATAATCTTATTTTTTGTAAAGCAGATGATGGATTATTAATTACATATGGATGCTATCGAATGGCTAAAATATTTAATAAGAAAGAAAAAAAGAGAAGGAGACAGAAAGAAAGAGAGAAAGAAAGAGAAAAGAAGTAAAATCTGTAGTAAACGATAAAACGTCGATTTTCGATTAAAATGTATTTGTAACATTGAATCCTTTAAGCATCACGATACCTCGAAGTCTTTAGATCGATCTTGAACATTACCAAGTTTCAAAGTTCTGCAAGACCGAACTATAATTTCCCCGCGGAGGTAAGTTTCCAAACAAATTCTAATCAAGATTATGATCTACATTTCGCATAACTCGATATCCGTCCTTTATTCGAAAGGGGGATTCAGCTGAAAGTTTTAGAATTTCGTGATCCTAACTCAAGGAATGTGACGTAGGTATGATCTAAAATAGGAAAAAAATAGGTGCAAGAATTTCACAAGAAAAAAAAAATAAATAAATAAATAAATAAATAAACAAATAAAAAAATAAAAATACAATGATAAGTAAAAGACGATCGAGCAAATTGAACGAAGTTAAATGAAAAAGACAAAGAAAAAAAAAAACCGCCCCAACTAACGATCTTCACGATCTTTTTTTATTACATATTGAAAAAAAAAATTAAAAAGAGAAAAACAAAAAAAAATAAATAGAAATAGAAAGAAGATC
>NC_140815.1:7940000-7957500 GCF_050613455.1 Vespa mandarinia | reverse complement strand
GGGGGGAGAAGGAGAGAGAGAGAAAGAGAAAGAGGGACAAACTCTCACGGTAGCACGTTACTTTCCTTTCTTCGACACGCTTTAAGAAAACAAAAGGGGAAGAATGAAGTCGATGGCCTCATAATTTTTTCCTTTTCTTTTCCTTTTTTTTTTATTTTTTCTTTCTTTTGTTTTTTGTTTTTTTTTTTTTTCTCTTTTTTTTCGTCAAACCAACGATCCTATTTTTTTATTCAACTTCGTACGAATATTTTTCCTTCCACTTCTACTTCTTTCTCTCCGAGAGAAACGTGCGAAAACGAATGATCCAAAAGTGTTGTCGCAAAAAGTACAACAACAATCGGTTACATTTTCTTTATCGAACCCTCACGATCTATTATCACAATCGAATTATTTACGTTCAGTCAATGTAACTATTGTGAGAAAGATTTAATAAATATGAATTTCTTTCTCTCTTTCTTTTCTTTCTTTTTTCTTTTCTTCTTCTTCTTCTTCTTTCCCCAGGACAATAGGAGAATAAAATTTCATCTTGTGCCTTGGCCAGGAACGATTTGTCGAAGGAGACAAAAAAGAAAAAAAAAGAAAAAAAAAAAAAAGAAAAGAAAAAAAAGAAAAAAAAGAAGAAGAAGGAAAAGAAAAAAGAAATTGTCTATCCGTGAAGATGAACGAATTCGAAAGTAAAAGCGAGGACTTATATATGTACGTATATATGAGAAAAGTGAGGAAGTGTGTATATGTATGCGTGTATGTGTGTGTGTGTGTGTGAGAGAGAGAGAGAGAGAGACACATAGCGTGAAGAGATTTTCGCGAGAATGCTCATAAACTCCTCTCGTTCCACTCGACTTCTTAACGTTAAAGGAAGCCAGGAAAAGGTAAAGAAGAGAAGACGAGTAGCACACTCGAGGTACTCATTCGTCGAAAATATTTCAAACCGGAGAGATTATAATATTCACCACCATCGCCACCTCCTATATTCCTACCAACCTACCTACCTACCTAACTACCAACCTATCTACCTACCTACCAACCTACCTATCTACTTACCTACCCACCCACTCGACATTATTCGCTACACTCGAAGGGTGTTCATTGTGAGAAAATCGAAAAAGTAGAGAGGATTTAGAAAAAGAAAATGAAAACTATTTGTAATACAATATTTCTTTGTTATTATTACCATTATTATTATTATTATTATTATTATTATTAATTTTTTTTTTTTTTTTATTTTTATTGATATTGTTGTTGGTTTTATTTTTGTTGATACATACGTTTCGTCAGATATCATAGTAAACGATCATTTAATGCATTTATTTAAGAACAAATCTAACACAAAAAGAAAATCTTACGAAATATTATAAATAAATTGTACGATGGAAATTATTGTTATTATTCTTTTTTATATTTTCTTTTTCTTTTGTATCTTTATTACGAATAAATCATACATCGGAAATAAAAAATTATACTCGCTAGAGTGAATCTAATTTAAAGCGTCATCTTTTTGACATCAATGAAAATTTTGCAAAATAAACACGAGCTTATATCTCGAGATTATGTATTTTAATTTTGATATTGGGAAAAGAAGATGAAGGAAAAGAGAGAGAGACAGAGAGAGAGAGAGAGAGAGAGACAGAGAGAGAGAGAGAGAGAGAAAAAATGAAGGAAGATAAAAATTTTTAGAAACAAGCGTCTCTTTACCATCTCTTAAACTTATTGAAAACTATTGGCCAGGCGCGAACCTCCAAGTCTAATTACGCTGAAAGCACCTTCCTACTGGACCTTTCAATTAACGTCCAGTTTGCTGTCTTCAATTAACATCCTTGAGACTACCAAAGAGGAGAAACTTGAAGAGAAGAATGAAGCGAAGGGAAAAACTAAAAACTATTTAAAATTCTCGAAAGAATCGAATATCGAAGGGAAGGGATATGAGATATATAAAGAAAAAAAAAGGAATAAAAAATATTATCGATCTTTCGAATTTTCTAAATATATAAAAAATCTAAAAATTACAATAATTAACAATAATTAAATATATATATATATATATATATATATATTTTATTTTGGACACATTGTATATACATAGAATATACATGGATTTGAGTGTCGTAAAATAAAAAACTTAATAACTCATCAATCGCATCGAAATATTCGATACGTCTTACGCGATATTATATTTACGAAGGATCTACTATCAAAAAAAAAAAAAAAAAAAAGAAAAAGAAACAACAACAAAACAAAAAAGAACGAAAAACACAGAAAGGTGAGAACTGACAAAGACATCAGAAAATAAACTGAAAGATAGAAGAGTAGAATAGCGACCCTTAATATGGCACTTCTCGAGAGTTACTCGCAATTACGAGTTTAGTACGGCGGAGGAGAAAAGGTGTAGGAGGGATGAGGAGGATGAAGAAGGGGAGGAGGAGGTGTGCAGGAGAAGGGAGACAGAGAAGGACCAGCTGCAGGATTGTCACGTGTAATAAGGGCTTGTGGCTTTCACAAAATGCCCTTCTAGAAATCGAGCATGAATTTTCAATGTTGTACGATTACACACACACATATATATATATATATATACATATATATATATATAATGTATATGTATATCACTATTTCCTACAAGATAATCTTAGAGAGAAGATAATAGAAGCGATAGGATACCATGTAAATGACACGATCGATCTATCGATTTATCGATCAACGAACAAACAAGATCGTTCTACAAATTGAATAAAGTTCGAGACGATCACGGATAAAGGAGGGGGGGGAGGGTTCTATGTGTTCCCTGTAACATATACCATCTTATACGTTGGATCAAATTACCACAGTTTGCAAGGAAATATGTACTAGCTAAAGGAAACTTACTTCGGCATGATTAATTTAAAGGCAAAAGAGAAAATGTAAATTCGATTTTCAGGAACCTTAGACATTATAAAACAATTAAGGGATGAAAAATTTATCAGATGAAAAGAAAATGATACAAGAGAGAAAGAGAGAGAGAGAGAGAGAGAGAGAGAGAGAGAGAAACATGCATAAATAATAATTCAATATAATTCTAATATTTAAATAAACAAGTATTACCATATACAATGTTTACGCATATAAATTTACAAAAATATTATACATATGTACGTAGGTATATAATATGAACAATTGAATTAATCGTTCATGTTAATTCTGAAAAAAATTATTACTTTTATAAGAAACTGAATAAAATCATCTCTTTTCTTTTTAGTTTATTTATTTATTTATTATTATTTTTTTTTCTTTTTTTTTTTTTTTTCTCAACTAATATTGAAATACCAACGAAATACAAGGATGGCCACAAAAATTTCCGGACGATTTTAAGAATCCGATTATACCTCTCCCTTCTCGAGGCTCTTTAAAATTCTGATTTATTAGACGGGCGCTTGTAAATTTACAATCTTACAGAAAAGAATGAGAGAAGAAAAAAAAAAAAAGAAAAAAGAAAAGAGAGAAAAAAAGGAAAAGAAGAAAGAAAAATTAGTCCATAAAGATATATAGATTATTAAAATTTGCTTAAGAACTTTTTATCCAATCTCGTGAACACAAGAATAAGATATTTTAAACGTTAAATAATTATAGATTTATGTTAAAGGTGGACCTTTAACAAAATGAAATATGAATAATCGTAAACATAAATGTAACGAATGAAAACGAGAATTTGACGATCATTAGAAGTTTCTATTATGCTCGTTGAAACGTAACGAGAATATTTTTGTGAATTAACTTTTCCAACTGTTTCAATATATATGCACACACACACACACACACATTATTTTTTATTTATTTTTCTCAAACCTTATGAATATCGTTCCATGTTGTCAACAAAATGAATTGAAGTAATATTGAAATACTCATCAAATTCAATTCTCTCTTTTTTCTTTCATATACTATCGAGACGATCTATAAATTTAATATTTTTATAATTGTTATTACGTTTTATATATATATATATATATATATATATATATCGATAAAGGACCGGATACTTCATTAATTATAACATTTGTATAGAGCTCTCAGGACGACGCAGGATGCTAACTGCGTTACTAACAAAACAGCCTCCTGGTGCCCATAAATCTTATCCGAAACTCTGCGAGATATTGAGAGAGGGAGGGAAAGAGAGGGAGAGAGAGAGAGAGAGAGAAAGAGAGAGAGAGAAAGAGAGAAAGAGAAAACTCGGGAGTAAATTTAATATCGACTATATAGACATGCTTATGCTGGTTTCAAACCTACAGTTTCAGGAACATTTTGATAGATTGTACATAAATACAATGTTACGTAGTATAAACCTATGGTGTATGAAAAGAGAAAGAGAGTGAAAGAGTGAGAGCAAGAGAGAGAGAGAGAGAGTGAGAGAGAAAAGATTTATTCGACGTTTCTCTAAGTTTCATGTAACCTCGACAAGAAGCTTTATAAAGACGTTAACGAAAAATGAACAATGAAAACTCCTTAAAATATGAAAGAAATATAGTTACTTATTTTTGGATATCCTTTTAGGATCGATAAGTATATACGATCTCTCTTTCTCTTCGTTTTCTATTCGACGACGAAATTCTACCAAAAAAAAAAAAAAAGAAAAAAAAAGAAAAAAAAAAAGAAAAAGAAAAAGAAAAAAGAGAAACCTTCTCTAGTCACCCCTCCCCCTACCAACTTCTTCCAACCAAAAATCTGAATTCTAATGAATATATCACGTCAATGAAATTCTACCGAAGGTATTGCCAAAAAGAGTCTTTAGATATTGTCCCGATTGAGAATGGTCTATCTATTTTCCTCATTTTTCATCTTTCTCTGGCCCTCAAGGCAAAACTTTTATATTAAAGATTTATATATTTTGAAGAACGAATAAAAAGGACTCTGAACCGAACCAAACCAAAACCAATCTAACGACGACGACGACGACAATGACGATGATAATAATAATAACATTATTATTATTATTATTATTATTATTATTATTATTATTATTATTATTATTATTATTATTATTATTATTATTATTATCTACAAATATTTGTATGCGATTAAGATATTGTTTGATAGTTGAGAAAATTAAGTTAAACGATAAATTTAATTACGTTGT
Source organism: Vespa mandarinia (assembly GCF_050613455.1). Classification (NCBI taxonomy): domain Eukaryota; kingdom Metazoa; phylum Arthropoda; class Insecta; order Hymenoptera; family Vespidae; genus Vespa; species Vespa mandarinia. Next base: position 7,952,399 of record NC_140815.1, on the reverse strand, counting down.
AAGAGTTCCAAAGGAAAATTAAGTTCACGAGAGGGAAAAGAAAAAAAGAAAGAAAAAAAAAGAAAGAAAAAAAAAAAAAAAAAAAAAAACTTCATTTTATTTATCATTAATATTATGAAAATAAATTAAACCTATTATCGAACTAATAAGAAATAAATTTCTATTACATATATATATATATATATATATATATATATATACATATATGAGGTATAAGTATATTAAATTTTTTCATAGATAACATTCCTACAATATTTGAACATATACATCGTCAAGTTTTACATGAGTATAAATTTTTTTTCTTTTCTTTTCTCTTTAATTAGAATATTGCATATACATTTTATATGTATCTGTACGAATAAGAGAGTGAATGAGTGAGTGAGTGAGTGAGTGAGTGTATGTGCGTGTGTGTGTGTGTGTAATATTCGAGAAAGAAATTAAGAGGGAAAAAAGGGAAGGGAAATATATAAAATCGTGTTTTTTCATATATTTCCGTTATTAAATCATCGAATATATATATATATATAAAATAAAATTAAAATCAAAATAAAATCGAAATTATAATTGCTTTTCAATTCGATATTATACGATAAACTTTTCTCATAATATCTAAGGATTTTCAAACGATTGAACCAAACGTCCCGTAAAATTACACCATTTGTAAATGACAAAATGGATACGTCGAATAAAAAAAGAAAGAAAGACGGACAGAAAGAGAGAGAAAGAGAGAGAGAAGGAAAGAAAGAAAGAGAGAGAGAGAGAGAGAGAGAAAGCTGTATATTGTTGCAATTTCAAACTGGCAATCCGCTAGTAGCTTCAATAAAATCTATTTTCAAAGCTTACTGTAGTACAACGAATTGGTTCGAACGTAGGTCAAACGTATATACAGGGTGTCCCAGCTGATATTGACATTTTGATTTACGTCACTATTATTACCCGTAGCGAACATGCTTCAAATAAAAGTTGAATGGATCCAAAGGGAAGGCTGGGTAGGTGAGGGGCGGGTGGCCAGAAGGGACTGTGGTATCATATTTTCATGTTTCTATATTGTTAAGAAACAAATGCACACATTTACCAAAAATCTAATAAGAGTGATAATAAATGAATGATAATATTGAAAGAGAGCGATGTTCCCTTGATTTACGTCAAACAATTATTTTGAGTTTATCTCTAAAAAAAAAAAAAAAAAAAAAAAAAAAAAAAAAATTCTTCGATAAAAAAAAATTAATTTGTTTATTAATTTTTTATTAAAATTACGTAATGTTCAAAAAATCAATGGCAATTTAAATTTTTCGTTATTAGTAATAGTAAAAAAAATTTTTTTCTATTAAAAATTTGTTTATAAAAATTGTTTATAACAAATTGTTAATTGATTATTAACAATAGGCTGCATAAAAAAGATATGAAAAAAAAATTTGCTCCTTTAAAATGGTATTTGTTAATTCCGGAGATATATCCATGTAAATGAAATGAAGTGATTATTAATAATGTATTAGAAAAAAATTAATTTGTGTATTAATTATTTATTAATTATTTATTAAATTATGTAATTTTATCGAACGAGTTGCAAACTGAATTACTTTATGTCGGCGAAATAAGCTTTAATTTGATACGTAAGAATTTATTTATAACAATTTGTTTATAACAAATTGTCAATTGTTTATTAACAATATGCTTGAAATAATTAAAAAAAAAAATTCTACCCTTTAAAATGATATTTGAATTAAGTCTCTACGACTTTTAGTTCTTGAGAAATTTCCATGTAAGTGAAAGGTACTTACGTTGAAAATTTTCGTTAAAAAAATTAATTTGTTTATTAATTATTTATTAAATTATGTAATTTTATCGAACGAGTTGCAAACTGAATTACTTTATGTCGACGAAATAAGCTTTAATTTGATACGTATGAATTTATTTATAACAATTTGTTTATAACAAATTATCAATTGTTTATTAACAATATGCTTGAAATAATAAAAAAAATTCTACCCTTTAAAATGATATTCGAATTAAGTCTCTACGACTTTTAGTTCTTGAGAAATTTCCATATAAATGGAAGTCATTTACGTTGACACACTAACCTATATAATTTCATTCAAATTAACGGAATGACACACTGACCTATATAAATTCCAAGAATTTACGCGCTCCAGCTGTAGTAGCTACTATTACTATACTATTACTACGAACAGCTGTACCATATGAATTATGAATGGAAATCTTTCGAAGGCGATAACTTTTGAACGAAAAGTCATAGAGACTTGAAACAAATATCGTTTTCAACTATAATTTATACTTTATTTATTTAAATATTGCAATAATATTGTTATAATAAAATCGATATTGTTAATAATTTTTATAATCGAATTTTCTCTCTCTCTCTCTCTCCCTCTTTCACAGGAAAGATATATAAATGACTGTAATATAATGAAATCATTAAAAACTTTTGTTATAACTGTATAAATTTTATTTTGTTTATTTAAAAATAAAAGTAAAAATATCTATTAATAGTCGATTTTGTTGTGATTGAAAACCCGAAAAAGATTTCTCTTTTCCTGATATGAACTATTTTATGCTTTCTTGGCGGTTCACATAATAGTTGTTATATATAAAGAAAAATTATGAAAAATAAAGGAATAAAAAAAAATTATTAAAAAAGTTTCCGCAAGAAAAACTTTTCGTTAACGCTCGATTTTATAAAAGTCATCAAAAACTTCACGTATGTCTCTTTATAATCATTGAAAACTTTGTTCATACAATCTTGAAGGAACAAAGTAGATATAGACACAGATTCTTATAGAACTTATAAATATATATATATATATATATATATATATATATATATATTCTTGAAGGAAACTTGCTTACTTAAATTTAGATCATCGACTTCAATGTCGTAAATTAATTTAAAAAATTCTTTTATTAAAATTTACGAAAGGGATAATCTCAAGCATCAAATCTGGTTTACATTTTATAAGATTAAAAATAACATGTAAGAAATTTTCTAATTTAATTTTAACTTTTGACATAATAATTGATAAATTGGTCATTGAAAGTATCTCCACTGTCTATTAAGATCATTCTTTTATAATGGACGATCATAGATTTTTTCATACAACAATAATAATACCTATACATAGATCGATAAATAGATGGAGAGAGAGAAAGAGAGAGAAACGGTATGCACATGCACCATAAACCAACCTATATACAAATTCAAAAATCATGTAGAATGATCGATCGTCGTTTGAAACGATGACAGGAAAAGAGAGATTAATTGAAAATAATAATAAATAAAAAAGGTTAGTGGAGATATGAATCACATATATGTCATATAAAACGAAGGCAAACGATCGAAATATTAACTTGAATTTTAATGGACTTAATTGCTTTTCATGAATTTTTTCGAAACAATCCTTTTTACGATTAATAATAATAAATAAATTAATTGAAAAAGAATATATATATATATTTTTTTTCTTTTTCTTTTAATTAAAGAAATAAATGAAAAAATATATCACCTTTTTTTTTATTTAAGAAATAAAAGAAAAAAAAATATATATATATATAGAGAGAGAGAGAGAGAGAAAGAGAGATGGAGAACATTGGTAAAAGATTTATATCAGTTTGTAACTAACTGATAGAGATCAGACTGATTGTAAAAGGTCACGTTACGTTGGAATCACAATCGGTCTTGTATCACGTGACAGAAACATTTCCGTATTTCTGTTCCTCTCTTCTCTCTCTTTCTGATTCATTTTCTTCTCTCTGCTTGCTTTCTTTCTTTCTTTCTTTCTCTCGTTTTTCTATTTTTCTTTTTCTTTCTTTCTTTTTTCTTTTTCTTTTTTTGTTACCATCGTCAATGTTGCACCTTTTTTCGCTTGGCTTTCCATCGGGCAGTCACTTTACAAGATGAATGACCACGTGTCCAACCAACTACTAATGGACTTTACCTACGATTCTCTCTACTCTTCCTGCGAAAATGTCCTTTTCTCTTTTCTCCTTCTTTTTCTTCTTCTTCTTCTTCTTCTTCTTCTTCTTCTTCTTCTTCTTCTTCTTCTTCTTCTTAACATGAATGAATACAGTTGCAATTCACGTGAACGTGGATACAATTAAAAATAAAAAAAAAAAAAAAAAAAAAAGACCGACTTCATCAAAAATATAAAATTTTTCTATACACTTGTGATGCATATATATTACTACAATGTTATTGTATAGGATGAATTCAAAAGTTTTTTTTTTTTTTTTTTTTTTTAAGTAAATCTTAATAATCAATTAATCCCATTCGATAACATTTTAGGAATAATTTTCTTGTTCATCAAACTGTTATGAGGTCATACTTTCGATTTTACGATTTCAGATTGTTTAGAAGTAGCAAGACTTGTGGTTTCGTCGAATCTGAATAATAAAAAAAAAAACAAAAAAGGAAAAAAAAAAGTAAGCCTAAAAGGATGAGTTTCGAAAATACAAAAAAAAAAAAAGAAACAAGCAAAAGAGTAAATTATTCGTAATAAATTATTTTGATATAATGTTATCCTTCTTCGTTATTATACATTTCGGATTCATCGAAATTACGAAATCTAAGAACACTTTTGTCCTCCATTGCGTACATACTACATGAAAATAAATAAAATGAAATAATAATAATAATATCGAAAGAAACGATCTTTCGTTGTCGTTCGAAAGTGATTGATTCATTCGCCAACAGGAAGATAATAATAAAAAAGAAAATAGAAGAGAGAAAAGAGGAAAAGATAGATAAAAAAGAAGAAGAAAGAAAAAAAAAGAAAGAAAAAAAAAGGAAAAAAAAACCAAAGCAATCTCTGAATTATTTATACAACCGATCAGAAGATGAATCACGAATAGGGGTAAAAATTCAAACGGGTATGTACGATCTTTTCGAGTCGAGGTGTTTCGCGTCGTCGTCAGCACTTATAAAACATTCGAGCCAAGGGATTCGTGAACGTTTGAAGGCCGTACATACATACATACATACATACATACATACATACATACATACATACATACATACATACATACATACATACATACATATATACATACATGCATGCATAGATATATACATGCTTACAAAGATACGTTTAAAGCACTTCAGATTTTGCCTAGCACATATATATCTCGTAGGGGTACTCGAAAGATAGAAGAAAGAAGAGAAAAAAAGAGAAAGAGAAAGAGAGAGAGAGAGAGAGAAAAGAGGTTGAGGATGGAATGGCACTCAGCAACTTTGATCTCCACGAAAGAGAGAAAGAGAGAGAGAGAGAGAGAAATGACGATCTATTTATAAAATCTATTGGTGTTACTATCTTCGATGAATGAAAGGAAAGAAACAAAAAGTATATACTGCATGTATATACATATATGTACATGTGTGAATAAGTCGATATATATATATATGTATGTATGTGTAGATATATATATATATATATCGACTTGCATCCGATTCCACTTGAAGGAGATCCACATTTCGTTTCTTTTATTTGCTTCTTGCCGGAAGCAAAAGGGCTGAGAATAGGAAGTACGACGAGGTAAGGCTTGTAAACGCTTAAGAAGCCACGGAAGTGCCCTTTGTTCCATCTGAAGTACGTCGACGTAGTAGAACTATCGAGAAATAGAAAAAGGGAGAGAAAGAGAGAATGACAAAGATAGAGAAAGGAAGAGAGAGAGAGAGAGAGAGAGAGGGAGAGGGAGGAAGGGAGAGAAAAAGTAGATTGAAGATAGGTGGCACTTTACAACTTTGATCTCCCTAACCACGAGAGAGAGAGAGAGAGAGAGAGAGAGAGAGAGAGAGAGAGATAAGAAAGCTTCGAGCAGAACGATGCTCTATTTATAAAATCCTTCGACATTGCTATCTTCAAAAAGAATGAAATGAAAGAAACATATGTACATATATATATATATATATGTGTGTGTGTGTGTGTGTGTGTGTGTATGTATGTATATAACTATTATAGGTGCATATATGTATATCAGAATTTAACTTTATGAAGTTCTATAATCTAAAACTCTTCTAAATTTAACTGAAAATTAAGGGTCAGATTAGAAAGTATAGACGATGAGATAAGGCTTCTAAACGCTTAAGAAGCCGCCTAAGCGTTCTTTGTCCAATCTAAGCTTACGTCGAGAGAGGGAGAGGGAGAGAGAGAGAGACTTTGTAGGTCGAATGTCTTAACGGTACGACGAGGGGAAAAAAGTCTCGTCGTTGAAGATAGTTTCCGATACTTGGCATTCTTGGCAACTCCTTTTTCTAACTCTTCCTTTCTTCTTCCTTCTTATCGTGTAAAAGGAATGTTTTGCGAAAAATTCGTTCTACGACGCTTCCCCCATGAAAAAAAGGAAAAAAAAAAAAGAAAAAAAAAGAAAAAAACTAAAACGAAAATTGTTCTCAAGCTAATCTTAAAATATATCTTCCCTTGAAATTTTATCAATTTCATCGTACCATTGCTTCTTAGGTGCCCTCCTCCACCTCGATCCTTAATCGATCTAATTGCAAAAGTGCAATTAATTATTATCATTATTAATTGTCATCAAAATTTTCTTTAAATGATAGTAAAAATCATTGATCACTCTCGTTCGCGACTTCTTGGTCTGATTTTATTTTTTTCTCTGTTTTTTTTTTTTTGTTTTTTTTCTTCTCTCTCTTTTTTTTTTAAGATTGTACGAAGCTACAATGTACAAGCTGCAAAAAAATAATCTACGAATCCTGTATATATATATATATATAATATATAGCATGACTATTATTATATTAAACTATTGTATAAACTAATGACACATGCAATGATCGTAATACATTAGTATGTATTGTATAATGACTATTATATTTATTTTTTCATGAAAAAAAAAAAAAAGAAAAAAGAACACGATGTTTTGCATCTCTTTTCTCTCTCTCTCTCTCTCTCACTCTTTATACATATGTATATATATTTTTCTTTTTCTTTCTCCATAGCATTGCACGTAAAGACGATGATCCTTAAAAGGAAGTAGAATACTACTCGTCTCGTTGTCCAATCGCTTGAGATATATTACAAACGCGTGTCCCAAGATTACCCACTCGACTTTTCCCTTCGCTCGCATTTCTCTATGCGAAACCAGTGAAATGGGTCAAACGATAAGGACAAAGACTGCAGTAGCTGCAGTATAACGAAAATGTTCGAGATGGAATACGGTATTTCTCTCTCGTTCTCGTTCACGTTCTCTCTCTCTCTCTCTCTCTCTCTCTCTCTCTCTCTCTCTCTCTCTCTCCGTGTAAATTTCCATTTATCTGCCGTCTTATATGAATATGGAAATCTTTTTCTCTCTCTCTCTCTCTCTCTCTTTCTCTCCTTCGATAATATTTTTCTGTATTCTCTCAAGTTAAACGAAAAATCGTCCATTTGAAAAGAAAAATATATTGATCATGATTTTCATCAACATGATTGTTTTTCTAATTCCATTTCTTTTTTTTTCCTCTCTCTTTTCTATTCTTTTCTGGTTTGTTTCGTTATCTGGATACTACAAAAAAGAGAAAGAAAAATTTATCCTAAAAAAAAAAAATAAAAAATACGTATGCTTGGTGATACAATTTGTATTAAAAAAAATTAAATCCTTAAAAAAGTACACGGCCAGTTTGCACTTTCATTATCGATTTATTTGCTATAACATTTAATTATTTTATATCGTAGATCATGATTCTTCTCGTTTTTCCAACTAATCCTTTGTCTCCTTTTATTTCTCTTTTTTTTGAAACAGAAAAAATAATTTACCTTATATGACATAAACTTATTATATTAATGAACTAAGTCATTCAAAAAGTTTGTATCGATTACCTCATTACGTTTTATTTAAGGTACATTTTCTAACATTTATTTAATAAAAGTTAACAACGCAAAATCAATTTAAAATAAATCCAAAAGCGAAACGAAATAACGAGAACTTTATTATTATTATTATTACTATTATTATCATTATTATTATTATTATTATTAGATTTTCGAATCTAAATGAAAATAATCGATTTTTCTTTTTTTTTTCTTTTTTTTTTTAAATAACGTATTCGCTTTGATGCAGCATATTATATTATATTATATTATATTATATTATATTATATTATATAACTCTGGTATATAGATTTTATATAAAAATTCCTTTTTAACGACGTTATTACGATTTATCTGTATAAAATCTCCTTCTCTTTCTCTCTCTCTCTTTCTTTTTCTCTCTCTCTCTCTCTCTCTCTCTTTCATCATATTTTACGATCTCCCTTCAAGAGATTCTTATCGTTAATTAATCTATTAAAAAATGCGAAAAGTAAAAGGATAAACGAGATCGATCCTATTTCGAATATGAGTTTCGTTAGATATCATGTCTATCTATCTTATTTTATTCCTCATTCAAAATTATGAAATGGAAAATTTGTTAATACGAAAATTTTTCGAAAGACGTCCTAAAATAATAAATATCGTTCGTACATATTTCTCTCTCTCTCTCTCTCTCTCTCTCTCTCTCTCTCTCTCTCTCTTTCTCTTTTTCAGTTCTTTTTTATTATAAAAGTGCAGTTGCTTATTCGACTTATTTATACAAAGAAAAAAAAAAAAAAAAAAGTAAAAAAAACTATATATATATATAGTTTTTTATATATATATATATATATATATATATATATATATATATATATATAATCATTAAGCAGTTTCTTTAAGTAAGATATAATTTGATTCCTTTACTGAAAAATATCCATACCAAAAATAATTTCGATTTCTCTTTTAACGAGCAAAAAAGTTACTTTCATATCTTCTTATTTTCCTCTTCTTATTTTTTTTTCTTTCTCTCTCTCTCTCTCTCTCTCTCTCTCATTTATTTTTTTTCTTTTTTTGCATTCGACATACATTTCCATACGTTTGCGTCCTTCTTTTCAAATGAAGAAGAAAAAAAAAACAGGAAAAAAGGAGGAAAAAAAAAGGACAGAAACAAGATCTTTCGAAAAAATATTACATCATATTTCTTTGAAAATATATAAAATATTTTAAAAAGGAAAAAAGAGAAATAGAGAGAAAGAGAGAGAGAGAGAGAGAGAGAGAGAGAGCGCAAATATTTTCATGGGTATATACGAATCTATTAAAATATATCACTTAAAGTCGTTCATTGAAATTACTAAGGACGAGAGGAATGGGACAGAGATGGGGGGAGTTATAGAAAAGGAATCTACGAGAGAGAGAGAGAGAGAGAGAGATAGAGAGAGAAACTCGTTACCTTAATTTCATACCTAACGAAACTAATTTATATCGTTGGAAGTTGGAATGACATTAAATTGGCACCAGACACGACTGGACGTACGGACGAACGTGTTATTCGTCGTTGGGACGATTAAATCGAAGAAGTCGGAATCTTGTCGGACGTCCTTCAAATGATTAGATCAGAATAAACGTCTAATGGATTTAATTAGATTTCAAATATTCCCACTAAGTAAATTGGAATGGAATGGAACGAATGAATTAACGAATGAACCAACGATTGAATGAATGAACGCGAACCAAGTGAAAAAGCATTTTCCTTCATCGTATAACATATTTCAATCATAATTATACGTTTGATTATTCGTTAAAAGTTATTCGTTATTATTGATATTTCAAAATTCTATATTATTATCATTTGCAAATATACGACTAACAATCTAATTCTGATAATTTATTTTGCATGAGTAGTTACAATGAAACTCGATTGTGCATCCATATGATATCTAACTTTCAAGTCATTGCAATTTAAGCCGTATTAATGAATTTTACATATACACGTTGATTGTATATTTTATAACGATTGAATTTACATTTTGCGATCTGATTGATAATGTTAATATCCGATTGAATTCGAGTATTGTGATAATTTGTTGTTATATACGTAGGAAAGAGATAATAATCCTGGAACTGTGAAACGACCGATCAATTTTTATATCAACGAACGATTGCGATTTAATTTATAATTTTGTAAGGAAAATAATCTTTTTAAATATACATAAATATGATTGTATTTTCTCTATGTATATATAGAATATATAACTTTAATTCTCATTTACATTATGCACAAAATACAAGTCTGACAGGCATATGATTTTATGTATATATATAAGCTATAGCTTTCTTTATACATTCATTTTCCAGAATTCTATAGAAATAATTCCAATTTTTGTTGAAGATTTGTTAACAAAGTATATTATAATCTACTTTAAATACGAAATATATATATATATATATATATATATATATATATATATAAAAATAGAGAGAGGGAGAGAGAGAAAGGAAGATGGCTCGTACAAGCATTAACAGGAATCACCGTAGAGCTTGAAGCGATTTCACGGGCAAGCCCGGAGCGTAAGTGAGGCTTTACAAAGTTGTCCAAAGGGCGAGTGTTTCGTAAGAGATAAGTGATGCGCAAAAGGGGTTGGGAAGGAAACTAAATTTTAGTGTGTCGGTACTGAAAGTGAACTATGGATTCTCCTCGGCTAACTCTCTTAAACGAATCACATTGCAATAATAATATTCGAACTTTGTATTCTCTCTGATCTCTGGGAAATGGATGCACGATTGGACCAAAAGAAAAGAGAAAAAATATAAATAAAAAGGAAAAAGAACAAGAAATGAATACAAAACAGAAGAAAAAAGAAAGAAAAAAAATGAGGAAAATATATATATATATATAAAAAAAAAAAAAAGAAAGAAAAAATAGAACAACAGAAAAAACTTATCTCGAATAGGAACGTTTCTTTGAAATAATATATATATATATATATATATATATATATATATATATATATGTGTATATTCTTATCTCCCATTCTCTTTGTCCTTCTCTACGGAGTACGCTTATACGTGTAAAGCTTTCGCATGTAATTGCTATAGCTTTGTCGAAATAATAGCTGCAATCAGCTTTGTGCGAAGGTCTCTTTCCAAAGGGACATTGCTCCTCGCTACAGATAATCCCTTCGTGAAACTGCTTGCTCGCTTGGCTCGCTTGCTTTCAAGAGGCTCGCACGCACGCTTTCATACATGGAATGCATTTCCCTTGTGTTTTGTGCGTAAAGCCTTGGGAGAATTAAAGTAATACATATATATGTATATTTAATATATATATATATATATATATATATATATATATGTTCTCCTTTCAATTATTAATGCAAATTACAAAGTGAATTAAGTAGACGAAATTGGATTAATACAATTGCAAATATCGATTTAAACATTCAATATAGAATATTAAATTATATATTTATTATATTATATAATTATTAATATCATATTGTATAATTGTTAATTAATATTTAATAATTATATATTATATCATATAAATTATTATATAATAAAAATTTTTATTATCCCTTTGAGAGCATATATATCTTACGATGTTATCCTAAATGACCGTTTCTATCACCTGTACGTAAAAATATCTTTCCACCGACAGTGAGTTGAGCAAAAAAATATAAAAAAAAAAGGAGAGAAAGAGAAAATAAAAGAGAGAGAGAAAGAGAGAGAGAGAGAGAGAGAAAAAGTGCTCACTTTTTTCTTCGTTATTTTGTACTCAGTATATACTTCACTATACGAGAAACAAGTTGACACTTAACAAAGAAGGACGAAAAGAAACTGAGTACAGAGGGAACTCTGATGTTCTTATCGTCTTTGGTTTATCCAATGGCGGTAAGTTCAAAAAGCGCGTTTGGCTACACGAAAAATCTAGCGAGACCGGTGCATCATATCCGGCCATGTTTTCACTTGGTAACTTGAGATCCTAGAGATCAAAGACAAAGAGAGAGAGAGAGAGAGAGAGAGAGAGAGAGAGAAAGAGAGAATGAGAGAGAGGGTGCGTTTGTTGCAAGCCAATTTAATTTTTTTCTTTTCTTTTTTTTTTTTTTTTTTTTTTTTTTTTTTTCCTTTTTTTTTTTCTCTCCTCCAAAAATATCAGGAAAGCTTTAACAGACTTTTTCATTCAAACGAATCGTTTGACAAGTTGAATACGTAAAACAATTCGTTGTTAATATGTGAAAAAATTGATAAATCGTTCGAAGGAAAAGGAGAGAGGGAGGAAAGAAAAAAAGAAAAGAAGAAAAAAGAAAAAATATACATAAATGATTTTTTTTAAATAGTAAAACATTGTTAATAGGAAAAAAAAAAAATCGATAAACAGATATACGATATTTTAATGAATATTCTTTAAATTAGAATTAAATTTGCAATGATTTTAAATTTGTCTTTCTTTTTTCTTTTTTTTTTTTTTTCCTATTTTTTTTCAAACGAAACGAAAAATTTTTAATTAAAATCAATACGATTATATTCCACCATATTTTAAAATAAATTCGGTCGAAGTACGATTTTTTTTTAATTCCTTATAATGCTTTATTATTGCTAC
>NC_140815.1:7932500-7935000 GCF_050613455.1 Vespa mandarinia | reverse complement strand
GAGAAGATGAAAGATTTTGATGGAGAGTCTTTCGTCTACTACGATCGTTCGTTCCTTGCAGGGTTTTAGATATTTCGTCTTTGCGTCACGCTAAAACGGAAACGGATATCCCACACCGTGTAGTAACTGTAATGGTAATAGTAATGATACACAGTAATAGTAGTAGTAGTAGTAGTAGTAGTAGTAGTATACTCTGAGTAACCGTACTCCCGGAAGTCGTGCTAGCTTTCTCCGTAATATTCTCTCGGCTGAGAGAGAAATACAATACCTAAAATGGAGTACTTCCAGAAACACGAAAATCATCCTAACGCTCGCATAATGCGCTAATTATAACGTTGCTCGGTGAACACCGAAAGACGACTACGACGACGACGACGACGACGACGACGACGAGGACGACAACAGCGAGGACATGGATCCTCTCGTCTCTTACCTTCGCGTTTATGATAAACTCAGGACGAGTAGAACTATGACTAATTAGGTCGCTAACAGATAAGACAGAGATAGAGACAATGGAGGTAGATTGAGTGAGAGAACTAGATAGAACAATTTCTTTCTCTCTCTCTCTCTCTCTCTCTCTCTCTCTCAAAATCTCATGATTTTTCGTTAGAATAAATTAATTTGAAAAAAAAAAAAGAAGGAAAGAGGGTGAGAGAGACAGAAAGAAAAAGAGACTACATTCGTTCTCATTATATTCTCTTTATATTCTCTTATCTTTAAGTCATTATATTAATAAATAAAAGATAAGAAATAATGTTATGAGATAAGAGAAATAAATAGAGAGAGAAAGAGAGAGAGAGAGTGAGAGAGAAATTTTTTTAAATTTGATGACTTCCTTTTAAAAAAAAAAAAATGATCAAATAAAAGAAAAAGTAATAAAAAAACAAGAAAGAAAGAAACAAGAGGAAGGTAGAACCGAATAAGAGACAAATAAAAAAAGAGAGAGAGAGAGAGAGAGAAACGAAAAGGAAGAAGAAAGAAAGAAGGAAATAAAAAAGAAAGAAAAATAAATAACATAAAAAGATCTCGTTCGTTTTCGTCGGGTTTTCATGTCTCCCGTCAATCAACGTGCATTATCTTTGGCTTTCGCGCAACGAGACACGAGTATCGCCAAGGTTTAGAATAAATCACGCAGATTTTGATGCTTTTCGAACGGCAGAGAGATGCACGCCATCACCATCACCATCATCGCCACCACCATCACCAACACCACTGTCACCGCCATCCTAACCAATACCAACCAATACGAAGCTATACGACCGGCAACACGCGGCTTTTCGTTTTTGGAATTTCGCCAACGATCACTCGTGATTTATAAGCTCCTCTTCTCGCACGAACGCGGATGGACTTTTCCTGCTCCCATGTATATACACCCTTCGAAGCTCTTTTGTTCTTTTTCCTTTAGCCCCGTTAACCCCTCCCCTCACCACCTCCATCCTTCATTCCCCCATTCCAACCACCTCCCGACCCTTCCTAACCTTTCACAGCGATCGATTACGATCTAATCAATTGATCCTTTATCATTTCATGATCAAACGAATGTCATGGCTAATTTTAACAATTGGCTAATTTAAACAATTGTTTTTTGTCCATTACGAACGATCGATAAGTATTCCATTTAATTGTTCATTTAATTGGATGAATTTACGACGTATTCGCGAATCGTTCGTAAACCTTTTTTCTTTCTTTTCTTTCTTTTTTTTCTTTTTTTTCTTTCTTTTTTTTATAATTCACCGGATCGACAATTAAAATTGATTTATTGTAATAATTTATGAAACATGTATATATATATATATATATATGTATGTATGTGTGTGTGTGTGTGTGAGTGTGTGTGTGTGTATACGGGTGTATTATTTACGATATATACGAGCAAAAACGTGTGACATATATTAAATAATTCCAAATACGATTGCGCTCATTGTTCTACGATTACCACAAAATTGCATCCTGTTTTGAATAAAAAGGAAAAAAAAAAGTACAAATAAATAAACAAACAAAAAAAAAAAAAGTAAAAACAAACGAAAAATAAAACAAAATGTAAAAAAATAAAATGAATTACGCAAGAGACGCACGATAATATTATTTATAAAATAAACGAGGGAACCTCTCGCATATTGAATAATTCCAAATACTATTGTACTCATTGTTCCTCAATTATGACAAAGTTGCATTCTGTTAAAGTTAAAAAAAAAAAAAAAATAAAAAAATAAAAAATAAATAAATGAATGAATGAACGAACGAACGAACGAACGAACGAACGAACGAGTGAATGAATGAATGAATGAATGAATGAACGAACGAACGAACGAACGAATGAACGAAAGTAACATAAAATATTCTCTTTAAAGTTTAAAAAGTTAACATGAAAGTATGAAAAAATTCCATGGACGATTCGCATTCGACTAAGTTATTATTATATTCAAAGGCAAGACGATCGACATTCGACGTGACGTTATTTCATTATACCTTTATTACTCGCCGACCCGAATACGCCTGA
>NC_140815.1:7920000-7927500 GCF_050613455.1 Vespa mandarinia | reverse complement strand
AATATCAATGACTCTTTTTATCGACTTGTTACTTTTATTTTCTTTTTTCTTTTTTTTTCTTTCTTTTCTTATTCTTTTTTTTTTTTTCTTTTTGGAGATCATAAAACTACAAAGTATTCAATCATAAAACAGCA
This sequence comes from Vespa mandarinia, assembly GCF_050613455.1. NCBI lineage: Eukaryota > Metazoa > Arthropoda > Insecta > Hymenoptera > Vespidae > Vespa > Vespa mandarinia. The sequence goes on along the minus strand of NC_140815.1, from coordinate 7,927,366 downwards.
AAACTCAATTAAACAAGTCTAATTACGAGCCTCGAGAAAAGGTAATTTTTGATCTTAAAAAAAAAGAAAAAAAAAGAAAAAAAAAAAAAAAAGAAAATTAATAAATAGAAAAAAGAAAGAGAGAGAATATTAGCGAAATAACATTCGGATCACCCTTTATAAATTTTTTTTCTTTTTTTTTTTTTTTATTAATTCAATAAAAATATAATGTGATCTTCTATCACGATGATTACAATAGGTGAAATAGTAGCGACAATAGATCTTACATTTATCGATCGTTTTAACTCGAACGTTAATCTAGCATTAGAGATGAGTTTGGCATTTTAATGGGAGAACACGAACAATAATATTTCTCTTCACCGTCGAGTTCTATCGTAAATTAGAGGATAAACAGTAAAAGATAGATAGACATAGATAAATGAATAGATAGATAGATAGATAGTTTTAATATATTATAAGGACATTAATAATAATAAATCATTTCTTTTTGTAATACCTTATCTATCGTTAACCTATGAATTTCTTTTCTCCTTCTACTTTTTCCTTTCCTTAAATCGAAATCGATAGATCGATATTATTACAACCAATCATCTCATACAATTCAAAAGGAAGATAACATACCTAAACGTTGAATAAATCTAAATGATCGCGATGATGATCACGTTCATCGTTATCGTTAATGGCTCGAACGAAATATTAAAATTCGACATATTATTTAACGATTTTCCCGAGTAGAAATCGATCGATTGGTTTTATCATTTATTGATTTATCATCTGTTCTATCAATTTTAAATCAATTCAAAATTCATATTTTTAATGGATAAAACAATTTTAGTTTATCGTCTTTTTATTATATTTTCGACATCGATCATATAATAAGTGAGATATCGATAATGAAAAAAAGTCGATATAAATATATGAACTGCTCATATATATAACAATATATATATATATATGTATATGAACCGCTCATTTGCTGAATCGATTAACTTCATAAAATAAAACAAAAATGGAGAAATGTAATGAAATAATATAAACTGCCATTTAAAATTCCCTTTAAAATGCAAAATTCAAAATAAACATTGTAGAATGTATAAAGCCCTTGAATGTTAGCGTTTGAATTACATTATTGTAACGATTTACATTAAACAGAGTTGTTAATTAGATTGTCAAAAGAAATAAATTATTTTTTATTTGATGGCAAAAAAAAAAAAAACAAAAAAAAATTGTTTGTCCTTTGATTCTATTAAATAATAGAAAATTAAGGAGGAAATTTATTATGAATATAAAAGATAAGGAATTTCGTCGAATGCATTGACATTTAAATTTTTTTTACAAATTCAAAAAGTGAAGTTAATCGATTTGGCTTTATGAACGACTCATTTTTCGATGTAATAAAAAGAAAAAGTCATTGTCTGTTCTTTTCGTTGTCGTCTCTCTCTCTCTCTCTCTCTCTCTCTCGAGAGAGAGAGAGAGAGAGAGACAATAAGTTTTCATTGTTGAAAAATAACAAAATACTTTCAACGAGAGAACGCCATTACATCTTCATCGTTGTCGACACAATGATCGCATGATTTAGTTGGAAGAGAAAATAATCCTCTTTGACATTTACAATAATTGAAAGCTAACGTTCATTCGATTCGTTCATTTGTTCAGGTTCAATCGACCGATCGATCGATCGATCGATCGATAGATCGATTGGCGGATCAATATAATTCGATTTCTCCATCAATCTTTTTTCGCGAAATATTACTATTCAATACTTTTGACACGAAACAAGATTATAATATATTCGAACGTATTACACACAACTTATTTTTTAATTAATTTTGAAACACGCGATGAATATTGTTTTTTTTTTTTTTTTTTTTACTTATTCGTTCCTCTTTTTCTCCCAAAGGCATTCTTTAATATCAATGAGAAAATTTTTGTCGGGCAAAAGGACAAAAATATATCCAATTAATCGATTTTCCATTAGAAATATTTCCTCTTCCTTTATTTTCCAGTTTTTTTTCTTTTTTTTGGTTTTATTTATTTACTTATTAATATCCCTAATATTCTCGCACGTTAAATTCTATCTTAAGGAAATAGAAGAACTTTATTTTCGGCTATATTAAAAGATTTGTATTATTTCGTTAAAAGGAAAAAAAAAAAAAGAAAAAAGAAAAAGGAAGTGTCTAGTCGGATGCATTGACCTATATACTTGTCTAAATACATACGACTCATATTAATCTTCTAGACGTCGAACTATTTTGGGGAAAGGTACTTCCTTATTGAATTATCGTGATCTATAGATCAAGCTATTGTTAATAAATATTCTTTTCCAACGATTTCCTTTTTAGAATATCCATTTTCTCTCCTTCTTTCTTTCTCTATGTTTTCTTTTTTTTTTTTTTTTAATCGAATATCCTCAAACGATATTATTTATATGTAACTTAAATATATATCTGAATTTAATATAAGCGTTCTACTTTCCATTAGAATATTTCTAAATAAACGTAATTCAGACTGGAGAAGATTTTCGATTGTAACCTCACAATTTTAAGAAACTGAAAATATCTCCGTGCCATCTCCGACGTCAACGACGGAGTTTGCCTTAGAAAAAAAGAAAAAAAAAAGAAAAGAAAAAAAAGAAAAAGACGGGAGAAAAAGGGGGTTAAAAGAAAGAGAAAGAGAAATAAAAAAAAAAAAGAAAAAGAAAATGTCCTCCTTTTAAAAGGCAAAAAACACACCAGGTTCCATTGTTCCGAATCTTTAGATTAAAGGCAACGAAACAAAAGGCAAGGCAACCCGAAGCTTTCGAAATTTCCTGTTCCTTGTTTTTCCCTCGCGGTAGAAACCGATCGTCATACTCCAACGATCTGAGCCTTTAAACGTGAGAAAGACAGTGTCTGGTTTTATTTATTTATTTTTCTTTTTTATTTTTTTATTTTTTTTTTTTTTTTATTTAAAACTCCCTATATAAACTAGACACAGAGAAACTCATATCGTTTATTAAAAAGAAATCCTATTTTCTCGTTTATCTCTTTCTTTTTTTCTTTTTCATTCTCTGACTCAAAAAGAAGTAAAAAAGAAAAAATAAATCTCATATCAACGAAAAAAAATTAAAATTAAAAAATACATATATATTTATACACACACACACACACACACACATATATATATGGAATATAAAAAACGGAGTCACGCGATCGAAGAACAAGAAGAAAAAAATCAATTTGCCGATTGTTCCAATCTCAATTAATTACGGCGCTCTCAAACAAAGATTAAAAAAAAAAAAAAAAAAAGAAAGAAAAAAATGATTTATATTCAAAATATTTCTAGGATCTCGAGAACATAAAAAATTCTGTATCTCGTAATCGCTGCATAATAGAGAGAGAGAGAGAGAGAGAGAGAGAGAGAGAGAGAGAGAGAGAGAGAGAGAAAGAGAAAGAGGGAAACATAAAGATAGAGAGAGAAAGAAAGGAGATAGAAAAACAGAGAGAGAGAGAGAGAGAGAGATAGGATCATAGAATACTGCAGATTGTCCTTCGAAAGATATCGGTTCACGATAAGACCACTCCTCCTATTATTTCTACACTACACTAGATCAGACATATCACACATCCAAATACATAAGTGTCTATATACATCCGCTTTCTCAACATACATACATACATACATACATACATACATACCTATGTACGTACGTACGTACGTACGTACGTACGATACGAGAGAATATGGTTATTATACATACAATATAATTATATTGTATATACCATACGTACACATACATACATACATATCTACGAAGAAGAAGACACTTGTCCTATTAATAGTAGTAGTAGTACAAGTAGTCCTCCTAGTAGTAGTAGTTGTAACAGTAACAGTAATAGTAATAGTAACAGTAGTAGTAATAGTAATAGTAGTAGTACTAGGCTGCGTATGGTATCGGCTTTGATCCATAGGAACGTCACCGCAATGCGTGTTCCTACGTGGCATCGGCACGGTTCCTGCTCGAACTCGCATGTTTGCCGACCTATGTCCGACGGCTTTGACGTATCCCTCTAGGGAGGGTACGAGGGATACCACGGTGTATCGAATCTGGAGATGACCAAACCACTATGTCCTTCCTTCTCCCTCTATCACTCCCATTCTCTTTCACTCACACACAATCTCTCTCTCAATCTCTCTCTCAATCTCTCTCTCTCTCTCTCTCTCTCTCTTTCACACTCTCTCTCTCTCTCTCTCTCTTTCTCATTCTCTCATACACATACACACACTCTCTCTCTCTCTCTCTTTCACACTCTCACTCTCTCTCTCTCTCTCTCTCTCTCTCTTTCATATTCTCACTCTCTCTCTCTCTTTCTCACTCTCTCATATGCATACACACACTCTCTCTCTCTCTCATATATATGTACATGTACTCACTCTCTCTCTCTCTCTCTCTCTCTCTCTCTCTCTCTCTCTCTCTCTTTCTAACATTCACACATTTACTCTCTCTCTTTCTCTTTCTCTCTCTCGCTTGCTCGCCCTTATGTTCATACGGTTGTACGCTAGTTCGCTCGCTAGTATCGCTCGCTTACACGTCGGAATATATCGACGATAGAGAGAATCGAGAGTTTGCCTCTAGATGTAACGTTCGTGTCGATAGCTTGTTATTATGAATGTAACAGCCAACGCCAATGGAGAATACCCGTGGTCCGATAGTGTCTCTACGTCGCACATGACGTGATCTATCTACCTATCTATGAAGGTAATTATCACGTTTCTCGAATCGGATAATGTTAATTCTAACGAACGATCAAAAATATTTTATATTAATATATAAATATGTATATATTCGATATTCGTATACACGTACAGATATATATATATATATATATATATCATTATTTACGATAGAAAATTATAATGATTTTTATCGTCGTCAAGAATCACATTTTTTCTTCGGATATATAGATAATTGGATAAATAGATCGATTTTGATTGATTGATTGATTGATTAATAGATAAAAATAAAGTAATTGTTTTTTAAGATTTTCGTTTCAATGATATCCCACGATCTGATACAACAATTTCGATAAATTTTCTTTTTATATTTTCTCTCGACATATTTTCAGACATATTATTGTCATTGTTGTCTTATCGTTTGACAACTTGTCCTTAAAAAGAAAGAGGAAGAGAGAAAGAGAGAGAGAGAGAGAGAGAGACGATGAGAGGAGAGAACTCAAAGAGGATAAAAAGTATCTCTCTCTTTCTCTCCTTCTCTCTTTATCTCCCTCTCTCTCTCTCTCTCTCTCTCTCTCTCTCCCAAGGAGATTTCACGGATAAGGATCCTATTTGTCGTCATAAATTTTCCGTCGTCTAACTCCGCGAAAATTCGAAGCTTTCCCTAGCGATATGTTCGTATATACTCGAGGAAAGATGTTTCCTTCTCCTTCTCCATCTCCTACGTTCCTTCCTCTTTCTACTCCTCTTTTCCTTCCCACTCCCCTCTATTACTCCTTCTACTTTTCGTTCGTGAGAAGAAGCTAGAAAATTTTTCGTAATACCCCTAAAGCTCTTTGGCCGACGTTCCACGGAATGGAGATTCTAAAATCTCTCTTTCTCTCTCTCTCTCTCTCTCCCTCCCTCTTTCTTTCTCTCTCGCTTTTCGTCATTTCTCATGAACAATAAGGAAGAATGAATAAGTGAGAATAGCAAAAAGGAAGAAAGAAAAAAGAAACAAAAGTTAGAAAGAGTTATAGTGAAAATGCCGTTATTGTTATTATTGTGGGCTCTCTGTAAGTAAGATAAAAATAATGTGGAATAAGTATTATAAGATGAAAAGAGAATAGAAAAGGAAAGGGAACAGGGAAGGAAAGCAAAACGATTAAAAAGAAAAAAATAAAAAAATAAAAAAGAGAGAGAGAGAGAGAGAGAGAGAGAGAGAGAGAAAAGAAATGAAGAAAAATAAAAAAAGAAAAAAGAAAAAGAATTAAAAAGACACAAGAATCTCACGAGAGAAACGTCGTAGCATTCTTGTCGCATTTTACTCTAATTAAAACGTCACGAGCTCTCACCGTTATCAATTCACGGTGACCCGAGGAATTTTTATGCGGCGAGGAGGATGACGTCCCTCACAATCCCCACCGCCACTTGCCGTCCACCAACAGTTCCTCTCTCCACCAACACAGCTACATCACACCCCCTCCCCTTTACTACACCATCTCTCTTCCTCAACTACGCTTCTCCTCTTCTTCCAACTTGTATCATTTTTTCCATTTTTTTCCTCCTTTCTTTTTTCATTTTTTTTTCTTCTTTATATATATATATTTTCAACCGTTCCCACTCGACAGACTCTCCCTTCTGTTTGCCAACCCAAAGCAGCACCCCTCCCACCACTTTCCAATCTCCGCCCTCTTCCATCATCTTCCTTTCTTTTTTTTTTTTTTTTTTTTTTTTTTTATTCAACCCTTCGTCAACGACGATGCCTCCAACATCTTGTCAAAAGGTAGAAAGAAAGAGCAAAAGAAGGAGCTTTCTTCGAGATGGCACTTCGAATTTCGAAACGGACTTTATCTTCCTTCTCAACGAGACGATATATATATATATATATATATATATCTTTATCTCTTTTTATCTTTCTTCTCTTTCTACGAGGACGTATCCATATCTCTTCTTATTTACAAATGTGTATTTACAGTGTTTCACTACGTGAAGTACAGCGGATTTCTAAAGAAATCATTGATGAAAAGAAAAATACTACCCTCTTTCTTTTCTTTTTCTTTCTCTTTTTCTTTTTCTTTCATCGTTTTCTCTTTCGATTTCTACTTATCGGTTTCTTTGTATATCTATTTTTTAAAGAAAAAAAAACTAATTATGAGATATATGTGTGTGCGCGTGTGTATTTATATGTATGTATGAACATAGATATGTCTTTTTTTTATAGTACGCTATTAGAGACTTAGAAGAATGAATAAATTTATTCGAGAAAATATTTCTTTTAATTAAAAAAACTCTTTCTGTCTCTCCTTCTCTCTCTCTCTCTCTCTCTCTCTCTCTCTCTTTTACTCTCTTTTTTATCGATTACAAATACCAATTAAATTTTTATATATTTGCAGAAAGAAAGAAAAAGAGGAAGAGAAATTATTATCGTTTTATAGTACAAGATCAGACGAAGAACGAATAAATTTGTACAAGAGAACATTTCTCTTAATTAAAATAAGTTCTCTTTCACTCTTGTCTGTTTTCCTCTCTCTCTCTTTCTCTCTCCCTCTCTCTCCCTCTCTCTTTCTCTTTCTTTATCTTTCTTATAAGTCATAAATACTAATCAAATTTTCTAATATTTATACAGAAAAGAAAAAAAAAGAAAAAAATTATCATCTATTTATACACACAC
>NC_140815.1:7902500-7917500 GCF_050613455.1 Vespa mandarinia | reverse complement strand
TCAGATTTAACCACCCAAGCAATCTACGCTTTTCGAGAGACCCGGAAATACAATCTCTCCGTTGACACGTCCCTCTTCTTTCTCCTCTTTTATCACTTCTTTTATCTACTATCTAATCTCTTTCTTCTTCTTTTTCTTCTTGTTCCTTTTTAACACGTCTAAGGTCGTTTCGTTAATCTTATTCGAATCTCAATGGGTGGTTACTACTACTTTCCATTTCTTCCATTTCATCTTTAATTTATTTATTTATTTATTTATTTATTTATTATTATTATTATTATCTTCATTACAGTTATCATATCATCATCTTACTGTCATCATCATCATCATCATAATAATAATAATCATCATTATCATAATCATTATGATAATTATTATTATTACTATCATTACCAAAAGCTTATCTTCAATTGCCATCTACAATAAAATACATATCTCAACTGTATCAATACTAATTACAGTATTATTTATTATATTAAAATAGGAATTAATATTGCATCTTGATTATTGTTAAATTTGACATATAACAATGGATTACAATAGTAATATTATCAAATTCTTGTTTTTTTTTCCCTCATCCTTACTTGTCATAAATCTAATTTATTTACTTATTTATTCATACGTATTTAAATGATATAATGATCGATGTAAAATGTTCGATCGATCGAACAATTACATTTTCGATCGATTATCTCTCGAATAGATAATTATACTGACCGACCGATCTTATCATCATAGTTGGATGTTATACGTAACAAGACTTGAGAGAGGAGAATTGCCGAATGTAAACGGAGTATACAACCTACCGAAATCAATTGGCTAGAGACACAATGAGATCCATCGATCGTCTTCGCGATTGATACGATCATCTAATCGAAATTCACGATGCATCGATAACGTCCGATTGAGGGGAATAGGAGAGAAAGAGAGAGAGAGAGAGAGAGAGAGAGAGAGAGAGAGAGAGAGAGAGAGAGAGAGAGAGAGAGAAGAACAGGGAAGTCGAGTAACGCGAGTATTCATGTTGGCACACTTCAAACGTGACTTTAAGTCTGTTTACAATGCACGTTTTGTCATAAATATCCGTGTACACTCATACACATTACATATACACACACACACACACACACATACACATATATCCATTATATGTATGTATGTATGTATCTGTGTATGTATGTACGTATGTTTTCTCCAATTAATTGAAAATTACAATATTTAATATAATTTAATTAATTAATTAGTTAAATTAATCCATCTTTGCGAATAAATCTTTCTCTTTCCTCGCATCCCTTGCTCTCTCTCTCTCTCTCTCTCTCTCTCTCTCTCTCTGTCATTCTATTTTTTTTTCTTTCATGAATTTAGAAGATCGACTCATCCGTCGTTTTCTTAATTAATCAAGTTCCATTGAAATTTCATAGAAAAGTAGCCAAAGTTTGAGAACCAATGATATCTTATAACAGATAGGTAACCGGATTTTCTTTCTTTCATTCCTTCTTTCATTCTTTCTTCCTTTTTCTCTTTCTTTCGGATCGTCTCGTAATGTTAATGGACCATTGAAAAAAACTGATAACTAACGCTATCGATTTTCAGTTCAACACTTTTCCCGATTAATTATTATTAAATGTGATAACGAAAGATTCTCGTCGAACGGAAGACTCTTGTCAGGAGTAAGAAGAGGAGGAGGAGGAGGAGGGATAGAGGTGGGCTGGGGTTAAAGAAATACAGAGGGAAAATAGAAGAGAGAAAGAAAGAGAGAGACAAGGAGAGAAAGAGAGAGAGACAAAAAGAAAGAAAGAGACAGAGAGAAAGAGACAGAGAGAAAGAGAAAGAGAGAGAGAGAGAGAGAGAGAGAATTATAGTGAATATGTATGTATGCAGGTAGTTACCTACGGACGTCATTGACGGTTGTGAGCGACCTCAAAAACACACGACTCAATCGACCCAATTCCGATATCAGCAGCAATTATTACGCTCGGTTCTAAGTGTACTCCACGTGTCCCCTTACTATCAACCAATTCCCACCTTCCATTTCCCTGCCTCCTCTCCCCATCCCACTAACCCCTAATTCCGCATTCCGTCCTCTACAGTATATTTATGAGACGAGTTTATAATTAGATCCTTGCACTAAGTCGAAATATAACCTCTATATCCTTTCTATCTACCTAATTAGCCTATTTTGCAATTTGCCAGCTACTTCTCTCTCTCTCTCTCTCTCTCTCTCTCTCTCTTCTTTTTTCTTTTCTCTTTTTTTTATTTTCTTTTTAATGATCGATCTACGATCGCTCGCAATTTTTTTTTGAAGTGTTACGAAAGAGAGAGAGAGAGAGAGAGAGAGAGAGATGAAGTGCATATATGCATCTATGTGCATGCGAAAGATTAGAAATTCTATGGTATTAACGATAAGCGTTTTGCAGAAATGATATAAAAGAAAGAAAGACCTTTTCTTTCTTTTTCTTTTTCTTTTTCCTTTTTTTTTTTTTTTTTTTTTTTTTTAAGACGATTCCCAAATCACACGCATACATACGCACATATATAATACATATATATAAATATATATATATATATATATACTCTTAATAAGCACGTAATGATATAAAATTGAAAGGAAAGGTGTTTAAATAAATTCATTAATATTGTATATATTAGATTATAATTAAAAAAAAAAGAAAGAAAGAAAGAAAGAAAGAAAATAAAAAAAGAGGGTGGCCTGTCCAGTGGCCATATCAAATTGAGAAACAATGGATCAAAGAAAGGAAATAAGGAAGGAAGGAAGGAAGGAAGGAAGGAAGGAAGGAAGGAAGGAAGGAAACAGATCGAGAATACTCATATATAGTTAACACAGGAGTGACCTACATTTGTGGAAACTTGAAACTGTGTATCTAATGCAGTGTTAATTCACCTATGTCGAATGTAGATGTGTATTTTAGGTTTATGCATATATATCTATGACATATATATACACGTGCGCACATACAAGTAAACAGATATATATATATATGTGTGTGTGTGTGTGTGTGTATGTGTATACATGTACGCATATATATATTTATGTATACTAGGAAGCGAGTCCCATGCATCCTATGTATTATCACGTGCATGATAAATCCGACATGGATTTTTAAGTCGATCGCCGTGCGATCACGACGTATTCCAAAATAAAAAGAAAACGAATAAAAACTTGACAGATCGTGCTAATTGCCAAAGAGAGAGAGAGAGAGAGAGAGAGAGAGAGAGAGAGAGAGAGAGAGAGAGAGAGAGAGAGAGAGAGAGAGAGAGGGAGAGAAAGAGAGGAAGAGAGAGAATATAAACTTTTTGTACGAGTTGTATTTTTTCTTCTTTTTTCTTTTTATTTTTTTGGAACGATTTACAAAGGATCAAGTTTGATCTATCAATTCGTTAGATTATGCCAATCTCGTTTTGCTTATTTAAATAACCGTGCTTTATCGCATATTCGAAATATCGTCAATATTTTTATCTAAATGCATTTTGAATTCTTCTCTCTATCATTCTCCTTTATCGTACAATATATATATATATATATATATTTTTTTTTTTCCTACATATATAAATTCGTATCTTCATATGAAACTTCGCTTAAAATTCTTTTACTCGCGACAAATTGCTTTAGTCTTCTAATATCTCTGAAGAAGAAGAAGTAGAAAAAGAAGAAGATGAAAATGAAAAAACAAAAAAAAAAAGAGAAGTTACCTCTTCTTCGTTTTCTTTTTTATTACGTAATTTAGAAAGAAAAGAAAGAAATCAATCTTTTTCATTTTTCCTCTCCGATATAACATTTATATTTTTATGAACGTACGATAGATATATCTAATGCGATTTAATATTTTGTATAAATTTTCTTATAATAATATTTCAATTATATAAAATATTTTCCATTAGAAATGACGATTTATTTATTTTTCCCCTCCTATATAACATTTATATTTTTATGAACGTACGATAGATATATCTAATGCGATTTAATATTTTGTATAAATTTTCTTATAATAATATTTCAATTATATAAAATATTTTCCATTAGAAATGACGATTTATTATTTATCATTATATATCTTGTATTTAAATAATTAATAACGACAATATCAAAATTACCATATATGTGATAATTGGTTATAATTATCCTGACATTAGTAAAACAATTGGAATGTGCACTTATCGGTAACACGATATATCGGTTAATTGCAACAAGGCCAAGTTACACAATAATGGCGAACAGGTAACGAGCAATTCATTTTCAATGGAGACACATCGAGAAACGTGGAGAGAACGGGACGCGCCTACAGGGGCAGAGTAAAGTGCATAATTAGGTATAATGGATGATAGGTTTAATCGATGAAATCCTATCGAAGATAATACGACCACGTTGTCGTATTAATGAGATAAGTGTACAATATTAATCCTAGATCACAGAACACAACAAAATTCATGGCATTCGATTACCGAGATTCATTTTTCTTCCTTTTCTTTCTTTCTTTTTTTTTTCTTTTTTTTTTCCTTCACAAATCAATTTCCCTTATCTCGAATTCAAGGAGATCGAGAGATAAAAAAAAGAAAGAAAGAAAGAAAAAAAAAAAAGATCGAGAAAAAGATCATCGCATTAATCGTTTCGAAAGATAAACGAAAGAGATTCACGAATATAATATTTTCTATTATCATTATTATTATTATTATTATTATTATTATTATTATTAGTATTATTTTTATTTTTATCCTGAACTCGATATAATATTGAAGAAGAAGAAAATGACAAATCAATTAAAATCGAATTCATGTCGATTTAATTATGATTAAGAATTTTTACAAAAACGATAATTTGATAATTGAAAAATGGGAGGAAATTGAAGGCGACAGAGAGAGAGAGAGAGAGAGAGAGAAAGAGAGAGATCGATGGAAAGCAAACTATATTACTTCTTTCTTTTCTTTTTCTTTTTTCTCTTTTTGTTCCTGTTGCATGCCAGCAGGCCGTCTCTGTTGTCATTGATGTAATCGGCGAACGTCGTTGTAACTATCAAGTGGAACGCGCCAAGAATCACTACTAGTCTCGATTAAAAGGGCGTAAAGAGAAATAAGGGTAGAACTGTGAGAGAGAGAGAGAGAGAGAGAGAGAGAGAGAGAGAGAGAAAGAGAGAGAGAACGATATAGGACATTGGAAAACTGCTGTTTGACTTCGATCCGATTGGCAGTCGACACAAAGTAACGAGAACAAGAGAGGGAGGGAGATATATATATATATATATATATATATATATATATATATATATAGAGAGAGAGAGAGAGAGAGGGGTAGTTGCGCTGAACAAAATCGAGAAAAAAAAACGGGAGAAAGAGAGGATAGGAGGGAGAAAAGTAAAGGAAAAAAACAACACCGATGGAACGGATATGAGAGGAGGAAGATCAACGAAAAGCTTTGCTCTTTCAACACTATCGATACAAACGGATATTCTCTCCACAAACGGAAGTCATTTTATTATTACGACGACGCTTGGATTTTTTTTACGAACGACCTAGTAGAATCTTTTATTTTTTTTTTTCTTTTTTTTTATTTCTTCTTTTTTTTACCATTACTATGGGATCACCGTTGACATAACGATGCTATTCTTTCTTCTCTCTCTCTCTCTCTCTCTCTCTCTCTCTCTCTCTCTCTCTCCCTCTCTCTCTCTTCTTTTTGTTTTCTTTTTCCTCTGTATTTGTTTTTGATCTCATATACTATATATATATATATATATATTAATAATAATAACAACGAGTCGAGTAAGGGGGATAACACGGTTTTTATGAAAAAGGTTGCTTTGATAAAAAAGAAGAGAAAAGGAAATATCAAAGTGAAAAGAAAAGAGGAAAAAAAAGAAAACAAAATAAATAAGAAAGGATGGACAATCGATTTCGTTGTACGATTCACAGATGGTTTTAAGTATCGATCGTGGCTCGTAAGCCGTAGTCTCTTAAGGTATTAACCTAAGTAAATACTGGATGAACCTCTAACCTTCCTCTAAAGTTCCTAGAAACGTGATTTTCGAAAAATCTGTTATTCTTTTCCGAGAGACTTTCTGACGTCGTTTCTATTCTTTTTCGAATTATAAAAAAGTTATCGGAGCTTGTGGTTTTGTAATTTTAAAAGGGAAAAAAAAAGGCATTAACAAAGAAAGTCTCGAAAAGGATTAACTTTGATTCACTTTGAAATTCATTTAGGTATACTTAAATTTTTAGAGAATGATCATGCAACATCCAACCTTTCATCCCTTCAAGGACATCTGAAATTTCTCTTTCATCATACTTTCGTTTTTCTTCTCTTTTAATTCATAATACGAACGAACTTGTAATATAAATTCTTTTAAATAAATAATAACATTTCTAATGATATAAATATATTATTATACCAATTATTAATTTATTTATAATAATACGAATATATTACTATATTAATTATTCATTCATTTGTAATAATAATAATAATAATAATAATAATATATATATATATATAAATATCAATGTATTAATTATTAATACATTTATGGTAATACAAATTTCCCTTTTTTTCTGTTTTCTTTCTTTTTTAATTTTTTATCTCTCTCTTCCTTCTATCGTAATAATAACGATGACATTAACTTTCGATCATCGACATCTTCGATTTTGATTAACAAATCGATCGTCGTACATATGTACATGATTATGTAAAGGTATATATTTACTTTGGTCGTTTAGAAAATTCGTTGTAACAGGTTACGGTTCATGGAGATAACGAGCTCTCGGCTGGTTTTGTCGATGAGCAAACGTGACACGTATAATGAGGACGCAACTATGTATTGGTCATTCGCGAATAACCATGAATTTTACGCGTATACGAGAGTGCGTGTGCCTGTACATGTGCACGTATATGGGCATATGTGTATGACGGTTGTTGTGAGGGTGGCTTGAGTGTAGATGTGTGGGGAAGGAGGATGAGGGGGTGGAGATGGGAAGGAGGGGGAGGGGGGTACGCGCGAGATTCATCGCCATGTGCTTTTCTCTCCTCTGGCTTCCGAAACTCGTTACCTCGCTGATAAGGCTACTCGAAATTAAGTCCTCCCATTAATGATTACACTATGGCTTATCAGGACTAATCAATGTCACGGAATATGATCAAGGCGTTAATCGAAATTCATTATTACTTGAATTAATTTTATCGAATTTATTTCACATGTTAAATCTACGTGCACGTATATATGTATATATGAGATTTTGTATATTTTAAGAAAACAAATTGTAATTTTTTTTTTATACATGTATATGGTTTTTTTGTTTTTCCTCGTATGCATGAATAATAATAACTGAACGTAACTATAAAATTATTCGCTGTATAACAAATTGCAATTGTTATTAATTAGATATCAGTTTAGTTATTAATTAGATATCAGTATTGTTACTAATTAGATACCATCAATTCGAAGATTAATATAATTCTAATATGATATAATATTTATAATACATTATTGTATTATACTATGGGAGATATATATATAATTAACCATTTGTCGTGCAATAGAAATTTTTTATTTCGCCTAGGGGAAAAGAAAAAGAAAAGAAAAGACAAAAAGAAAAAATATTCTATGTCGCAAAAAAGAAGAAAAAAAAAAATTAATAACACAATGGACCAGTAACAAACAATTTTAATTATCTATCCCATCCTACAAATAATAACTTCCTAATCGCCCGATAAAATAACTTTTGTAAAAATAAAAACAAAAAAAAAAAAAAAAAAAAAAAGATATCCAAAAAAATCTTAAATGAATCAGATCATCGATGAAAAATATATATTAAATGTATATTAAAATGTATATGAAATGCATATTTATTTACAATGTTACTGGGTTGATTACAATTGTGATTCGAAGCACGGGAACAAAAAAAAAAAGAAAAGAAAAAAAAACCAAAACGAAACAAACAAACAGCAAAACAAAACAAAACAAAAGAAAACAAAACAAAAATAAAAACAAAGTAAAAATAAAACGGGGAGAAAGTATGAAAAATATAATAATAGAAAAGAGGAGATGATATGGGCGTGTATGGAGGCTTGAAGGGTGAGGATATGTAAAAAAAAAAAAAAAAAAAAAAAAAAAAAAAGATAAAAGAAAAATAAAGAAAGAAAGAAAGGGAGAAAGAGAGAGAGAGAGAGGGAGAGGGAGAGAGTAAAAAGAAGGAGAAAAAATGGAGGGAAACGGGTCGCTTCATTTTCCTTTTTGTTTTTTTCGACGATACCACAAAATTGCGGTGCTCGCATATAACGGTGTTACTCCTTCTCCACCCTCCCAACCCGTGCCCCCATGTCCCCAAGCCCGTAGGGGTGGGTTGGTTCGGTATGGTACTCCTCCTCTCTCACCTTCGAGTACGTTCAACCACCTCCAGTCAGTTTTTCCACCTCCGGCTTGGTTTCATCCTCTTCCTCTTTCCCTCTCATTCATTTTCTCTCTCACTCTCTCCCTCTCTCCCTCCCTCTCTCTCTCTCTCTCTCTCTCTCTCTCACTCTCTCACCCTGGAATCAACCGACACGAGTGAACGAGCGAGCGACGTCACTCTTCTTGAATTAGATTCTCGAATGTCCTAGGGACTGATGAACGACACGCGCGCAAAGCTTTTTCCCTCCTCCCTTCCCCCTTCCCCCTTCCCCCTTCACCCTTCACCACCCTACCTCCACCAACTCCACCCCTTTTCGAAAAGTTACGTAATCTCGCGACACGCGTGGCGCCGAGAGATGAAAAAGTAAAAAAAAAAAAGAAAAATAATAAAAAAATAAAAAGAAAGAACGTGAAAAGAGAAGAGAGAGAGAGAGGGAGAGAGAGAGAAGGGAAGAAAATAATAATAATAAAAAAGAAAAAGAAAAATGAAAAAGAGAAATTCACGTTCAGTCAATGTTGTAACCGGTGAGCCAACGTGATACACGTTTCTCTATCCTCGACGTTGACGGCCATTCGGAATAGGAGAATATTGATTTCGTCGTCGGAATGTCTCCTACGTTGTTTCTGATACACACAGAAAGAGAGAGAGAGAGAGAGAGAGAGAGAATATGTTTTAACAGGGAGAGAAAAAAAATAATAAATAAATAAAAATATTGATACACGACCGAGAGAAATCCAAAAGCTTTCAATACGAAGTCATTAATAATTAACATGACAATCACGATAATATATTTTAATTATTTGATTATGATTAATCAAGGGTTATATCAATTATATTCGTTAACTCTGATAAATATTTATTGTATAATATGATGACTTTTTTCGACACATACGATTAACACTTTCCAAACTGTTTCTTTTCTTTTTTTTTCTCTCTTTCTCTCTCTCTCTTTAATGATTATTATTCCTTTATCTTTTTTCCTTTTTTATCTTTTTGCATTTAAAATCGTTCCCAAGCTTAAATAGTTATATGTACAATGGGGAGGGGAAGGGGGTGAAAAATTAGAAAAAAAAAGAAAGAACGAAAGAAAAAAAAAAGGATTGGCTAAAGAAATCACGAAAGAGATTAATTGATTTTTTAATATCTTCTAGAAAACTTTTGACCCCATGTACATGTATATAAATTAATATATATATATAGTTATAAATTTTTTAAGTTTTGCAATTAAAGCATAGTTATAGGAAGAATATGCATTCTTAATGCATAACTTTGAAAAGGCATACATGAACCACTACCACTATAAAAATGTCGCTAAGTAACAAGTTTCTCAGTGCTATTATGTTTAATTCTTTTAATAGTTTTCTCTCTCTCTCTCTCTCTCTCCCTCTCTGTCACACACACACACACACACACACACACATTTTCCCTCTTGATTTTCTTATTGCGATATATACAAGTTATAGCAATATTCTCGTGTGCCAAGAATTATCGATTGTACTCGAAACATAGTCCTTTCGCACGCATAATAATTATTTGACTGAGATTGAGGTCGACGCATGACCGCTTCAAACGAAACTACATAATCTAACTTTGATCTTGTTTCGAGAACTAAGGGAGTTCTCGAAATTGGTCGAATGTAGAAGGGGATATAGTGAAACAATGTATTCATTCCATTCCAGCTTTACAACAATATATATATATGTGTGTGTGTGTGTGTGTGTGTGTGTATCCTATAAGGTACATCTTAGAGTTTGGAATTTCTGATTGACTTTCCATGAAACATATCTGTCACATAATTCTCTTCTAATATTTACATTTAAACATTTAACTTTAATTATTTACTAACTTAATTAAAGATTTCTAATATATGTATTCATCGTACCTATGGACAAATTTTACGATTAATTTTTGTTCATGTAAGTATCGATAATTATTACGATAAAAAAAAAAATCAAATTAAATCATATTTAACGTAACATTCGTATAATAAATTTATGTATTTAGAGAAAGAGAAGGATACAAAAATTGTGTTATATATATATATATATCTTATTGTAAATATATATGTACATATCAATTCTAAACTAAAAATTTTTATATGAAATAATATAAACAATAATAATATGATATAAAAAATATACATATCTGAATATTATCACTCTCTCTCTGTCTCTCTTTCTCTCTCTCATTTATTTTATATCATAAATATTTATACATCTCCATACACACACACAGTTGTATCAAATAGATATCATAGCTCGTAAAAAAGAAAAAAAAGAAAAAATTATCGATATATCCTCCTCTATTTAAATTTATAAAAAAAAAAAAAAAAAAAAAAAAAGAAAAAAATTAAACGACGTAATAAATGTTAAAGCACGATCTCATTAAAAGAAACCGTCCGTAATAAACATAATTGTTTTACGAGATCAATTAAACGTTAAATGATATTATTTCTAATTTCTTTTTACCTAGGAAATCAAATTCGCCTCGTTGACCTCTTCGCAAGGTAGACGAAACTAGACTGAAAAGGAACGACCATTTCGTTGTAAATATACATTTTATATGTATATATGTTTACATGTATATGTATATATACACACCAAAGTCAACGTAAATACTTTGTTAGAGTCCAGGATAAAAACGAAAATAAACATTGCTCGAAATCTTCCTCACTTTTACTTGCCCTCACTCTCTCTTCTCTCTCCCCTCCCTCTCTCTCTCTCTCTCTCTCTCTCTCTCTCTCTTTCTCTCTCTCTCTATCTCTTCAAGCTTCGTATTATAAACTTTTAAATATATTTACTTAACCACACTATTTTATTTCACATTATCACGCGTGATTTTTATTCGAACAAATAAAAACAAAGAATACATAACTATTAAACATAAAAGAAATTTTTTGTGTGGTTCATATAAAAGAATCAAACCAATGTTTTCAAACGACTTGAAATATCAATTAATCTTTACCTAAATTTCCTCTGGTCTTTTAATAAATAAGCCTTATATGATTTATACAATTTTGATTAGAAAGAAAAAAAGAAGAAAAAAAAAAAGAGAGAGAGAGAGAGAGAAAGAGAGAGACTATCCTAAGTAGTTTTCAGCGAAAAAAAACTTTCGACTCAGTCTGAATAAGTCGTCACTGCTTCAAAAGGGAGGAGAGGGGAGAAAGGGGAAATAAATCAATCGATCGATGGGTCGATCAATAAAAATGATCGGATAAAATATGAATGAAACAATTTCCTCGATAATTATTTACAAATATTTTTAATCTATAACGAAACAATTATCAATCGAATCCTTATTTACGTTTATTTCTTCATCGGTCTATTTTTTCTTTTCTTTTTTCTATTTGTTTGTTTATTTGTTTGTTCCATCTTCACGTTCGGCCGCTTTAATCCATCGAATACGATGCATAGGCACTACAGGAAAAAAAAAAAAGGAAAAAGAGAGAGAGAGAGAGAGAGAGAGAGAGAGAGAGAGAGAGAAAGGGAGAAAGAGAAGGGAAACAAAAAATACAGAAATAAAACGAAAATAAAACAACAACAAAAAAAAAACAAAAAAAAAAAAAGAAAAAAGAAAATAAAAAAAAAAAGGAGAAATAAAACAGATGGTACAAACGGGAGGAGGAGTTTCTAGCGTAGTTACACATAGTAGTGTCTCCCATGTATAACGCAAACGTAAACGAGCATTAACGTTTACACACTCGATGTCGACCCTGTCGATACGAGTTGGGACAAACATGGAGGTCGTCGGGAGACCAACAGGGGACGCAAGGTAACGCGCGATACGAGTCGATGCATAGTGCAACCAACGTTCCAGAATTTCGACTATGCACTTCTATTTCTATATCTCCATATCTACTATCTCAATCTCTCTTTTATCCCTGAAACGATCTATCAAAACTCGTTACTAGTATGTCTATTAACACAAATACCAAGAGATTTTCTTTTACTTTATTCCGAAAAACAAAATATATCTCGATCGTACACGTATATCTGTACGAATCATAAATAAATCATCCATTTACATCAATTGTCATCTAAGATATCTCGATCTTTCGATAAAATTGTAATATCATCTTTGACAATATTATTCACGTAAATTATAATTTTTCATCTTTTCTATTTGATCTATATGAAATGTTTCTGTGAATTTTTTTCTTTTTTTTTTTATTTATTATATATATAAAATCATCTAGGAATTCTTTCGCTTTATCTTAGATAACTTAATATACATTGTTATTTATTATTAAATAGAATTATCCCTATCTCTCTCTCTCTCTGTCCCTCTCTCTCTCTCTCTCTCTCTTTCTATCTTATATTCTGTCATTAGAAATTAATTAAAATGTTACAAGAATCAACAATATATATTTCATTAACAATATTTCGATGAAAATTGTTTTGTTAATAATAATAATGATAATAATAATAATAACTATATATATATATATATATATATATATATATATATATATATAATAAATCAAATCACATTGCGATTATTACTTATCAACAACGACTCAGCATTGTTTAATAATGAATTAATTACGAATCGGTGCGTTTAGTAAGTCGTTACGAAGCAGGTACGCGACATTAATTTCGAAAGGTTCGAAATGGTGGAAAGTTCAAGGGGTCAACCACGAGAGAGAGAAAGAGAGAGAGAGAGAGAGAGAGAGAGAGAGAGAGAGAGAGATTTGGTGCAAAATCTAGTAACGTTCGGGACCAACAGCCGAGAATAAAATGATAAATTACGTATATATTTGCCTCCCTCTCTATCCCTCTCTTTCTCTCTCCTTTCACAAAGCAAGTTATCCTGAAGCTAACAACCATTGCTGACGTCATACCATGCGGAATAATTGACCTAATATAATACATAATACCAACAACTAGCCTAACAACGAAACGTTTTTCTTTCGCCGACCAATCGTACGATTCATTTTCAACGTTTCTTTAAATTTCCACGAGGATCAATGGGATCGATAGATATAGATCCTTATCCTTCGATAAGATTAATCTTTCACAATATTATTTAAATTAAAATAATACAAAATTATTCGACTTCGTCCGACGAATATCTCTTGGATTTATAATACATTTCTCTAAAACGTATCGTATCAACTAAACGCAATTACAATTTCTCGAAAATAATTTCAAGAAATGATATCGATATAAATAAAACGAGATATATCAGATGTATATTTCGTAATTAACATAATCCAATGTTATATAGCAATATACCAAGAACAAAGATAAGATTACTCTGGTACATTAAATACCAAACTATATGCTTGCGAAAACCAACCACGTTGCCCTAAACTTCGACCAAAATTACACGATCTAGAGGTTGCCCGCATCATTTCGTTCTCTATCCCGTGAAATTCCTAGTCTCGAACTTGCTTTTAGAGATTTTCCTATTAAAACGTCTTCGTTTAAGATACACGATGATACTACGAAATTATTTCGAATATATTTTTTTATTTTTTTTATTTTTCTTTTTTCCCATTTTTCTTCTTCTTCTTCTTACCTAAAGCGATTTCAGTTTGAGATAAAAAAACAATGAATCTTTTATTTTTCATTATTAAGAAAAAAAAAAGAAAAAAAAAAAAAACAAGGGCATTAACCTTTCTCTCTCTCTCTCTTTCTCTCTCTCTCTCTCTCTTTCTCTCTCTCTCTCTATTTTCCGTATTTGTCAGCGTCTCAAACACAGAGAGTAGTCAAAAGTGAGGTCAAAGAGCAACAGAGAGGCTCGAGAGATAAACGAACACGAGAATTTCCACTTCGATACCACAAGTTAGAACCATTAACCTACCGTATCTAACACGTATACCTTCCCCCACCCTTACCCCTTTCTACTATCCACTATATATATATATATATATATATATATATATATATACACCTCTTTAACGCACTCTTGATCTTCATTCAACAGTAACATAGCACCAGTTTCCTTACAAACTTCCTTCAAGATAAAGCGAAATCAAAAGGGTACCCTTCCTACCCTAACCAGTTTCCTCTTAATGAAGGACGAAGCATAGAAACTGAGAATACTACTTGTAATATCCTTCTAATGTATCAATATCGGCTTATATCATGATACTAATTATACTTTCTCTTAGCTTATTTCATTTATACGATATATATATATATTGAAAATTCGATAATGAACATGTTAAATTTTTATGTATATATTACACATATATATGTGTGTGTGTGTATTTTTTTTATAATTTTATATATAAATATATATATATATAAATTAATAAATTTATATATATATATATATAAATTTATTAATTTAATCATTTCGATGATCATAAATTCGAACGATTTAATCTCTCTGACAATAGATTGAAATAATATTTTTATCAACGTGAACGTATATTCCGTACAAAATATTTTCCTCCTTTTGCTTTTCTTCCTTTAAAATCAAAAATAAAAATTAATATTTTTAACTTAAAAGTTCGAACGTCGATCGATCCCCCTCCTCCTCTCATTCGGGCCATATAAATTGTTACCATTTATCTCTAGAAATGTTTCAAAAAAGAAGAAGAAGAAGAAGAAGAAGAAAAATACACGCGAACAAACAAACTAACGAACGAGCGTACAAACA
>NC_140815.1:7895000-7897500 GCF_050613455.1 Vespa mandarinia | reverse complement strand
GGAGAGGTACTCCAAGCTACGTCATTTCCAGGAAACTATATAAACGTCTGGATACGGTGGAAGTCTTCGAACTGACGTTGACAACGATGCATTCTTCTTGAAAATACGCTTCTTCCCTTTTAAGAGCAAAAGAGAGTAATAGAAAGAGATAGATAAAGAGAGAGAGAGAGAGAGAGAGAGAGAGAAAGTCAATGCCAACTTATACAGCAGCATCCTATGAAAACGTGAAAATGATAGAGAATGAGATGATCGAAAACCTAGTTTTATCCTATATTTTCTATTTTCCTATTGTCTTTTTTTTTGTTTTTCTTTTTTTGTTTTCATTTCCCTCTTCTTCCTCTTCTTTTATATTGTGAATAAAACATTTACGCGTGAAAAAAGACAAAAAAAAAATAAAATAAAAAGAAAACAAAGAAAAAGAAATAGGGACGAACGACGATTTTACGTCGATCGAGAGAATCGACATTTTTCTTTTTATACAAAAAAAATCTTTATGATACGTGTGACGAAGAAAAGTTAAAAAAAAGAAAAAAGAAAAGAAAGGAAAAGATTAAAAGAAGGAGACGGGATTGAAGAAAAGTGAGAGAAGAACATTCTTATTCCTGTCAAGAGGAGTAAGGAAAAAAGAAAAGGAAACAGAACAAAACAAAATAAAACAAAAAAAAAAACGAAGAAAAAAAACCGTAGAAAAAAAAAAGGAAAATACTCTTCATTAATTTTACAGGAGCTTCGCTTTTATACGAAAAGAAATGGAGAGAGAGAGAGAGAGAGTCGATATACAGCAGCATCCTATGAAAACGTGAAAATGATAGAGAACGTGACGATCGAAAATCTACTATTATCCTTTTTCTTCTTCTATGTTGCAAATGAAAGAATAATAACTGACGTTTGTGCAAAAGAAAAAGAAAAAGAAAAAAAAAAAAAAAGAAAAAAATAAAAAAGAAAAACAAGAATGAACGACGACTTTACGTCGATCGATAGAATCGACTTTTTCCTTCTTAAAAATATTTCTATATTGGTGTTCGGGAAGAGAAAAAAAAAAAAAGTAAAGTGAAAAAAGACAAAACAAAATTAGAAGGAAGAAAAATTTAGAAAAAAGAATTGGAAGAGAAAGGGATGGTGAGCGAGGATTAGTGGGGATGAGAGAAGAATATTTTTCGATTTTTTTTTCTTTTTTCTTTCTTTCTCTCTTTCTTTTTGTCAAGAAGTGCAGGGAATAAAAATAGAAAAAAAAAAAAAAATACTCGTCATTGGTTTTAACGGGGCTTCGCTTTTAAACGACAAAGAGAGAGAGAAAGAGAGAGAGAGAGAGAGAGAGAGAGAGAGAGAACCTATTCTCGTTTATGGGAATCGTAAGAAGAATACCAAATATCGTTTCCATTTCGAAAAGAACATATTCCTGCTATCGCCATATACTCTTACAACTCGCCACTCGTACACAGTTACTTTCGTCTCTGCGTTTTGTTTCGTCCTACTATTACATCGTTGTTTTATTCCCAATGGAAAATTTCCTCGTTTTTTCGTATTTTTCTCATATCGTTAAAGAAGATGCATGCGAACATAAGTACATATACGTTGTGAAAATTCACCCTTACGAGAGAAACGAAATTGTATTAGTTGGAAATGAACGAATTGTTGAATTCTTTTTTATTTCCTTTCTCTCTCTTTCTCCAATTTTCAAAATCATAGCAATTTTGGTTTAATCCTATACGAAGCTACGTAATTTTTAAAAGAGTCGCGATATTCGTAAGTTTTTATGTATTTTATTTCTTTCTTTTTTTTTTTCTTTTTTTTTTTTTCCTTTTTCATTTCTATGTTTTTCACGCACATATGTATATTCAATGTTATATAAATTCAAGAAAGTTTCATTTTTTTCTCCATATATACATACATGTATGTATATATATATATATACACCATGCTAATTAAATAGAATTACATTAGAGTATAAGTAAATATTATGCTGATCAGAACTTAAGGCGTAAAGAAAAAAAAAAAAAAGAAAAAAAAAACATATATATATAAAAAACTTCTTTCATTTAAATGAATCATTTAAACCTTCTGTCCGTAAATCATACTGTAAATTGAGCTACGATAAATTAATGAAAACAATTTAAAAAAAAAAAAAGAAAAATACATATGTATATATAAATATATAAATTCTATTATAAGTATAATTAATTAATTCGTAATTAAATAACGCATAAAGACGATCGAGATATAAAATTTAAGGATATTTTATATATATATATATATATATATATATATATATATATATATATATTTTCTTCTTTTTCTTTCCTTCTTCTTTCCCTTCTTTCTTTTCTTGCGCACGATACTTCGAACGAACGATTATTAAATTCGACGTGGTAAAATCCTTGAGAGAAATTTACAAGAGAGAACAAGAATGGATCGACGATGTGGAAAGCATTCGTGGCCAATGAAACGTGGCCGACTTCCGTTCCATTCCATTCCATTCCATTCCATTCCGTTCCGTTCT
>NC_140815.1:7887500-7890000 GCF_050613455.1 Vespa mandarinia | reverse complement strand
ATAGTTTAATCATTGAACACTTTTATATCTGCAATCACTTTCTTTTCTTTTTTCTTTTTGACTTTCTTTTTTCTTCTTTTTTTTTTTTTCTCGTTAACGATCGACGCTAATTATGTGGAATATTTATTAAAACAGAAAAGAGAAGAGAAAAAAAGGAAAGAAAAGAAAGGCAGAAAGAAAGAGAGAAAGAAAGAATGAATGAGTGAAAGGAAGAAAGCATGAAAGGAAGAAAGGAAAAAAAAAAAAAATAGAAAAGAGAAAAAATGAAAAATATGAATTATGAAAAAATTTTATGCATTCCTTCGTATAAAATTTTTTCATTCCAATGAATATATAAGTACGTATATACTTTCATGTTAAAATTAAAAGACGAAACTGGTCAAGTTTGAAGTAGCCATAGGATTCGTAGTGGTATTCATTGATCGCGAATTTCGCTGAGCGAATATTGCGTATTTCTCGATAGCTGAACGATATTGGAAAATTCTTCAAGAGCGTTCACACGCAAAAAGATCCGTAATGAAATTTTTGATTTTTTTATTTTCCCCTGAGACATAAAACGAGAAAGAGAGAGAGAGAGAGAGGGGGGAGGGGAGAGAAGTCCATAGAAAAAAAAAAAAAGAAGAAAAAGAAATTCTATATTTTGTTAAACTTTCAAACGAACTATTTTGTCTGTTAAAGTTGAATAATTTTTCATCATGAACAGACACATTTATGTCTTTCAAAAGATTTTCTTTTCTCGTTATTTAAAGTTTCTATGTACTATACATTTATATATAATTATTTATATATAATGAGATCAAAAAAAAAAAAAAAACAGTAAGATCGAAAAGTTTCTCGAACGAAATTAAAAATCAATTTTCTTTTAATCTATCAATTTCTTTCACAAATCGTAAAACTGAAGGACAAATTTCGGTAGAAAAAAAAAGGAAAAGAAAAAAAAAAAAAGAAAAAAGAAAAGAAAAGAAATAAAAATTAAATCCATTAAAATCTATAAGTCTAATTATCAAGATAAAATACGATTCTTTTGAAAAAGATTTACGAATGATTTTTAATACAAGTTGAAAACTTTTGACCCACCCTTTATATTATATTATATATATATATATATATATATATATATATATATATATATATATATATCTAATATATATATATAAAGTATATACTATTCGTATTACCGTAGAATATCGAATCTCGAAGGCTCGAAAAGCTATGATTGATGGACGTATAGAAAGAAGAAATGAAATGAAATTAATGCATCTCCATTAAGCCTTCCTCCCACACCTATCTTTTATAATATTTCTCTGAGAAATTATTAAATTATAAGTTATAAACTAAGTATTAGATCAAAAGAATAAAATTAAATATTCCTTTAATCATTATGTTAATTATAATTGCGAATACTTTTCCTTAATAGTATATATTATAAGTTCAACTTGCTAGTATGGACTAAGGTTCGTGTCATCTCATCTAATAGTAAATATATATCTATTAATGTATGTACATACACATATACATATATATATACATATATACCCTTATGTACTTAAGAACGTGTGGACTCTTGTGCTTACGAATTTACTATAACCCATTAACTATGAACATCTCGTTAAATCCTGAACTTCTTGTATCCTCCTCCTCCTCCTCCTCCTCCTCCATCTCCTCCTCTTCCTCTTCCTGCTTCTGCTATTCCTCATCCTTTTCCATTCCCTCCTCTTTATCTATACTTTTTTTTTTAATTTTTTTTTCTTTTTTTTTTTTTTTTTAATTTTTCTTCAACACAAATAATTTAAAATCCTATCGTTAATTCGTTTGATCGTATTTATTCTACTTCATTACTTGATTCCCATTAATTCTCTTACTTATCGACAAATTTAATGATCATCGCTAATAAATAGAAATTAAAACTGATCTTAAAATAATGCTCATAAAATATTGTACGTACGTATGTATATGCGATAATAATTTTAATTATTTTTAATTTTGATATAAATATACTGTTGGTAGAAAAGATAACTTTGAAAAATAGAAACAAACAAAAAAAAAAAATATATATATATATATACGTGTCAACGTTTATGAAAATATCATATAGTACACATAAATTATTGCACTGACTCCGATAATGAATGAATTAATAAAGATAATATTTTTAACTGTTAATTTTAATACCACTTTAATTATTAAGATATCATTTTAAATATATTAATTCTAATATTTATTTATTGATCAATCCAGACTAAAATTTATATCCATTAAAGATTGAACTTTTTCTAATATATTATATCTAATATTTGCTTATCGACATTATTGATTGTAAATTTATATAGACGTAAATATATTGATATATCGTTATCGATATATAAAAAAAAATTCATATACATATATATATTTATATATTTATATATTTACATCAGAGATCATTGATAAGTTATAAAATATATATATATATATATATATATATATATATATATATATGAATATTCCGTTTATTATTTAC
>NC_140815.1:7875000-7880000 GCF_050613455.1 Vespa mandarinia | reverse complement strand
GAATTATTCCATAGAACGGAGAAATATATAACAAAATGTGACACCGAAATATTCATTCATAAATACGAAACAGCTGATCGAATTCATTCGTCGTTAAAACAATCAACGAGATATCTTTTCCCTTTAACGTGAATATGCAAATGATCGTCCAATACCACGCGCTACTGATAAGAGTAGTATTCGATCATAATCACAATTCGATTTCTGTCATAAAAATCTTTCGAAAGTTTCGGCGAAGAAAGAAACAAAGGAAACGAGAAAAAAAAAAGGAAAGAAAGAAAAACGAAATGAATAAAAAAAGTAAAAAAGAAGTAAAAAAGAAAGAAAGAAAGGAAGGAAGAAAAAAGAAATCTAGAAATCTTATAAGAAAAAAAGAGGGGGAAAAAAAAAAAACTTTCCAATACGAAAAGAC
Organism: Vespa mandarinia; assembly: GCF_050613455.1. Taxonomy (NCBI): domain Eukaryota; kingdom Metazoa; phylum Arthropoda; class Insecta; order Hymenoptera; family Vespidae; genus Vespa; species Vespa mandarinia. The sequence goes on along the minus strand of NC_140815.1, from coordinate 7,879,588 downwards.
GTACGAGATATTCGGTAAGAAATAATATTTCACGTACTACATTCTCTATGTATTCGCAAATGTTGCAGAAATGTGATCGACGAAAATTGAACGGCAGCTGATGATACGGATAGCGAATTCGAGAAATTTCATGAAATTCCTCTTATATACCACCCTCCCCAACCCTCTCTTTCGTTGGCGTTATATACCGATGACGTACATTTCCACGCTTCGGTTACTGTTATGACAGCCAAGGAAGAGTATACATATCTGTCTACTCATCTCTCTCTCTCTCTCTCTCTCTCTCTCTCTCCCCTTTCTATCTCTGTCTACCTCTATCTATCTCTTTATCTCTCTCACACATAGACATTCATATATATGTGCAACCACATTCCAATGTTATGTTCCTTCTCTCTGTCTATCTATCTATCTATCTATCTATCTATCTATCTATCTACGTATATATTTATCTCTTTCTCGTTCGCTTATAGACGATTGCTTATACATCCTCCACATTTCTGTCTTCCTTCTTATACGCGTAAAAGCGAATAGCAGCTTAGCAGCACTATTCCTGAAACGATGTTGTTCCTTCTAAAGCTCGACAGAGAGATAAAAAGAGAGAGAGAGAGAGAGAGAGAGAGAGACTAGCATTCGCTGAACAGCCATCGAACAATAACACCGTTTACATCGTAACAATTTAATCCCCCTACGAACATTACATAATATCATACCTTTAAATGTTAACAATAGCAACATTTTGCAAATAGTGATAGTATGGATCAACGATTTACACGCACATTTATACTAAGCTAATACTTATATTAGCATTAAACGAGCGTATATTGATCGTTTATCGTCTATCATCTGTCCATTGATTGCTCTTTTCCAATCACGAATTTCTTTATTTCTTCTCTCTCTCTCTCTCTTTCTCTCTTTCTTTTTTCCTTTCTTTTTTTTTTTTTTTTTTTTAGAAATCTTTCACTATGATCGATAGAGGCATTAAAAATAAAAAAATAAAAATAAAAAAGAATAAAAAGCGTCGATTGAAAATTGCATATTCTTTTAACAAGTGGAAAAAAATTAAAAGAGAAAATTGACGAATATATCCGTGTAATTGCGATAAATGTATATTACGTAAATATTATATATATATATATATATATATATATATATATATATATATATATATAACGAGTACAATAGATAATAGTGTGAAATTAATTTCCCTATAACGAATATTTCACTTCAATATTTGAATTGTAACTTTGTATTATATTATATTCGAAACTTTACTATAGTTATTGCCATTGTATACGTTCTGCTAATAATTCTTTGAAGGATTAAATATTTATTATAATTATTAAAGTTGTTGCTCTCTTTAAGACTGACAGAGAGAGAGAGAGAGAGTGAGGGGGAAAGAGAGAGGGGGGAGGGGGAGGAAGCATTCTCTCTCAAAAAGAGCTCCTCTATTTTTGGACATATTTAAGAGGTATAAGTAAGTACTTATACAGATTTAATTTCATTACCATTATTAACGTCGAAATACGTATGAAACATTTCTAATACGTAATATAATACATATTATACGTTGAAATTACTAGAGAATTGTGATATTAGATGTGGAAATATGTGGAATGTAAATTTGAATAGTTTCAACAGTTAAAGAGCCTTGCTAGTCGACGAGATACTCGACGAAATTAAATCACTGTTATATAACATCCATTTCTCTAAGTCTTTCTGTCTCTCTCTTTCTCTCTCTCTCTCTCTCTCTCTCTCTCTCTCTCTGTCTATGTCTCTGTCTTTGTAACTAAAAAAGAGAAAGAAAGAAAATGAAAAATGAAATTGAGCAAAAGTTCCTAACCGATCGAAAAGTCCCTAAGTCATGTTGAAAAATCGATTACTCCCGACTTTCCCTCTTTATCCTCCATATTGTTCATAAAACTGCAAGCTCGAACTAGGAAAAGCTTAAAATGTCAGGATAAAGAATATATTTTGTTTTTTAAAATAACACAAGAACTTTTGACTTCGTTTTGTAATTGAAACAAAACAAAAATATAACGAACGAACAAACAAGCAGACAAACAATTGAAAAAAGAAAAAGAATGAAATGATTTTCAAACGATTTTCAAAAAACCTTTCTCCAATCGTCCGTGACAGATACATCGTCATTGTTGTTGTTGTTATTGTTGTTGTTGTTGTTGTTGTTACGGTTATTATTATTGTTATTGTTATTGTTATTGTTATCGTTATTGTTGCTATGTAAACTCCATACTCTCAACCAAATGAGAGAATTGACTGACTCCAAAGCAAAACATTTTTGAGAGGGCATTCCAGCACGGTCCAGGGAAAATATATTGCACTTTTGGGACGGGGATCAGCTGGTGCTACTGTAATTTCTACTACAACATTTATCTCGCTCTAACGCCGCCAGACTGAGATCTTTATTGAGTCCGATTTTCGAATGTATCGAGCTTAAACGATTCGCCAGAGAGATCGATTGCCACAATGAAAGCTCGATAACATCATCCAGATTGCTCATTCGACGGAACTAGATTTATCCTTTTCTTCTTCTTTCTTTTTTATTTCTTTTCTTTTTCTTTTTCTTCCTTTGTTTTATTTATTTAATTATTTTTCTATTTTCTTTTTATTCATTTATTATTATTATTATTATTATTAATAGTAGTAGTATTTTTATTTTTTTGATTCGAGCTACATGAATAACAAAACGAATTTTCGTGCTAAAGAAAAATATATCATAAAAAAATAAAAAAAAAAGAAGAGAGAGAGAGAGAGAGAGAGAGAAATCTGCAGATTGTCTCAAAATGATTACAAGATTTAGCCATTGTAATTAATATTAACAATAATAAAGATATCAATAATTTGATATTTTTATTTTCTCCGTCTCACTCTCGCGTACGTATAAAAATATTACCACGAATAGGATATTATATTACATTATATTAATTTTATATTATAATATTATATTATATTATATTATATGTTTAATAAACTATATCCGTACGTTAATTAATTTACAAAAATTCTATAGTATTTACATGGTGATCCAGAAAAAAAAAAATATATATATACATATATGAATAGTTTATTTATTAATTAATATATTAAACATTACTAGCCATGTGTTATATATATGCATAGTTGTTTCGATTCTCTCTCTCTCTCTCTCTCTCTCTCTCTCTCTCTTTTTCTTTAAATACTTCCCGGACAAAAGGATTTCCATAAAACAACATACGTGAATCGCATCTAAGCCATGCACCGCCGGCCATATATACCGGGATAAATCTCTCCTCTCCTTCTGATCCTGTTGTCTCCGTTTATTGCGAATACCATAGAGAGCATACTTGTTTACCACAAACAAAACGCGAATCCTCTGAGATCAAACGTTATCGAAATATTCTTGGATACTGATCATCTCCTTCCTCTCCCTCTCTCTCTCTCTCTCTCTCTCTCTCTCTCTCTCACACACACACACACATATACATGCACACACATACACGCACGCACACGTTTTATGTTGGACGTAAAAATGTTAAGATCGTGTTTAAAAAAGTGAAATCAAGAAGACTATATTTATCTCGATAGATAATATCCTATATTCTTGAATATTTACGATCTTTAATTTATAACTGAAACAAAAAGGGGAGAGTGAGAGAAAGAGAGAGAGAGAGAAATTGAGAAAAAAAATGATAAAATAAAAATTTGTTAACTATGAAAAATGAATCGTCATTGTAACTGTGAACGACGTAATGATCGAGTTTATGTATATATGTATATATAATGAAATATGTAACATAGCACTAGCGTAATGTAATATCCTTCATATGTGAATCATTCAAAGAATAATTCTTACCACTTGGAGTTTATATAAAACACGAATTGAAAATGAAATGTGGATATGATGATCTCTTTGAATAATAAATTCGTGTATCTGACCGTAGGAATATGTCCCATTCGAATGATTTCTCGCGATCAATATTTTTTTTTTACTTTATTTTTCTTTTTTTCATCAACGAAACGAGACAAAACGTTGGTTCAAAATAATTTCTCAAGAAGAAAAAGAAAAAGAGAAAAAGAGAGAGAGAGAGAGAGAGAGAGAGAGAGAGAGAGAGAGAGACGTTCATACAGGCGATCTTAAAAATCAATCCGCATAATTTTTCCCGACTTTTCTAGGCTTCTTCTATTTTTTTTCCCTCTCCTTTTTTCCCCCAAATTGTAAAATTAAAAACTTGAAAAGAACTTTCTACGTTCTCCGAAGAAAAAAGTCTCTGGAAGGAGTAATTGATAGATGTTCAAAAAATTAGAAAAAGAAACAAAAAAAAAGACAAGGAAAAGAAAATAAAAGAAAAATTAAAAAGGGAAAGAAAAACGTCATCTAAGAACTTTTATATACCCGAGTCTCTCTCTCTCTCTCTCTCTCTCTCTCTATGTAAAAAAAATAAAATGAAGAAGTCATGGCGGAGGGTGGGGGGGAATGTAAAAAAATATTTGGACAGCGCCGAATGAACAAGAATATTTTGAACAATCAATTTCACATTAATCTATTCAAAGAGTAGTAATAGTAGTAGTAATAATAGTAGTAGTAGTGGTA
>NC_140815.1:7865000-7870000 GCF_050613455.1 Vespa mandarinia | reverse complement strand
TATGTAATATAAATCGTCTTCGTAATTTTTTTGCATAGAATTTGAACAATCGTAGGAAAGAAAATAATTAAAAAAAAAAAAAAAAAAGAAAAAAAAAGTATCAAAGATTTTAAAAGTCTTAAAAAGATTTACAAAAGATATGAATTGTGTTTGCAAATTTTTCAATATATCGCATAACTTGCAACAAATTGGGGTATGCAGGAGGGTTGTACGGGGGGGGGGAGGAAGGGAGAGGCGGAGGGAAAGAAAAAGAAAATCGAACAAAAGGGTAAAAATACATACAATATAAATAAAGTATACGTAGGTATTAACACATTGTCTATGGGAATAGTTATGGGAGATATCTCAAATGTGCAGCGAGAGAGTACGTGACTTAACTTATATTAGTGTTATCGGTGCACAACGTTATACCAACGAGACCGAGTCCAAAGTTGGTTAGACCAGATTCGTGTCGGGTCAAACCACAGATCAGAAGTTGACGCATTCGTAGCAGCAAGTAACGCCCAGGAGAATTTGAAGAGAGAAAGAGAGAGTTAGATAGAGATAGATGGATAGATAGATACATAGCAAGAGAAAGAGAAAGAGTAAGATAGATACATGGCAAGAGAGAGAGAGAGAGAGAGAGAGAGATCAGCTTCCATGAATATATGGGAGATAATGCACCGACGAAGTCGAAGAAGAGCTCGTGGACTTTCAAGTTTCCTATTCGTTCGAAAATCGGAATTTACCTAGCCACCAACCACCCTCTCATCCCATCCAACCCCTTTTAGATTCTCGATCGATCGAAATCTTCTTGCAAACCACCCGGACCAACTCCTCTCTCTGTCTCTCTCTCTCTCTCTCTCTCTCTCTCCTGGTTCTTCTTTCTTTGATAAATAGTAACCACCAAGTCGAATGGTTCTTCAACAAGAAAGGTAAAAGTTTAAACTTCTTCGAATCTCACTTAACGATCGAAAACGTACGTGGATAAGTGAGTACGTGTTAAGTAAGTACGTGGGATCGTAAGTAAGTAAGTAAGTACGTGTTATCATCGTACGTATGTACGTGCGATATCATTTGCTACCGCTTTCCTTGTCCTCTCGCTATCTAAAATAATGGAGTTCGATTAATATCGTTTGTTTTTTTATTTTCTCTCCTTTTTTTCTCTTTTTTTTTTTTCTTAAGCGAAAAAAAAACAAAGAAAAAGAGACACGTGTCTCTTACGGAATTTTTGAAGAACGCGAAGTCTTTTTTAGAATTTTTTCTTTTTTCCCTTTTACTTGTTTTTTCTTTTTTTTTTTTTTTTTCTTTTTTTTTCTTGTTCCTCTTTCTCTCGAATGATTTCAGATATTAACAGATTAACTCGTATCGCCATTATTTTTCTTTTTTACGAGCTAGAAAAGGAAGAAAATAAAAGAAATATCTCTCGTACGATCGGACAGAGAACGTTTAAGAACAAAAAAAAAAAAAAAAAATATTTTCCATCGTTTCGTTCAATCTTCCACGGCCTATCTCGCCCAATCACCCGCCACCCATCTCACCCAATTCCCCATTCAATGCCATCCCGATCTATCTTTCTTTCGAATTATTTCATATGTTACTTGTAATTTTTAATGAATTGAGCTTTCTTTTATAAAACGAGAAATCATTTTTCTTATGAGGATGAAAAGAAAAAAATACAAAAAAAAAAAAAAAAAGAGAAAAAAAAGGAAGAAAAAAAAGAAGAAGAAAAAAGAAATAGAAGATAAAAATATAACATCTACGTTTCCAATTTTCTTCTCTTTTCTTTCTCGTTCTTCTTTTTTTTTTTTTTTTCTTTTTCCTTTTTCCCTAACAAGTGTGATCGACGAAGAAAAATTCGTCCTTACGGAAGGACGAATTTCCTTACGCGAAGGACTACTACCATACTCGATTTAATCCGCGGAAGAGATCCCTTAACTTTCCGTTCGAGCACAGGGCTGTACTCCCAACGAGATTTATTTTCGGTACGATGAAAACGGCTGGCAGGCTATTAGCATATCGGAGAAGTTCGATGGACGACAGGAAGATGAAGGTAGGGGAGGGAGGACGACGGAGAGAGAGAAAGAGAGAGAGAGAGAGGGAAGGAGATAGGGAAGGAGGGAGAGCGAGGACGAGAGTTAGTGGGTGGTGGGTCGAGAAGAAGGTAGAGAAAAACGGCAATTTCCTAGATAGAAGAATTTATGTGAATAGCGTTACCCCTCGAAGCTCCGATCATTTATTCTTAACACGATGTATAAACTATATAAAATGTCGTTGCTTCCTGATCATTTTAATTCACCCTCCCGTTTGTCCCTCATCCTCCCTATCGTACCGTCGTATCAATTATATTCGTTTAACTTACAATAATCTATCTGAAAAGAATTTGGACAAAGGAAAAAAAAAAAAAAAAAAAAAAAAGATAATAAAATCCTAACGCAAGTTTTGTTTTCTATTGTACTTTTTAATTAATTTAAAAGAATTTACAAATTCTAATACTCTAATGTCTAGCTTTTATGATATTTTGAAATAATTAAAAAGATTGACGATACACCTTTAACACATACACATACACTTACACACGCGCACGTGTGTAATGTTTTTATTGATTAAAGAAAAAAAAAAGAGAGAGATCATAAAGCATCGTACGTACAATAATTTTAATTCATTAAAAAATTTATATATATATATATATATATATATATATATATATATATAAAATAGAAAGAATTAAAACATCGCGTCGTGCAATAACATAATTTTATTTAACTATTCTATCTTTTAATAATAATAGAAATTTAAAAATCCTGAAATATATATTATTTTTATTAACATAAACGTATCTATATTAATGCGGTCGTAATCGTAACGAAAAATAAAAAATTGAATTTTCATAATAGAAATAAAGAAGCTTTTGAAACGTGCTAATAATCCGTATTTACAAAGTATACAAAACGTATATCTATTTAATATAAATGGACTTACGTTTGCAAATATCAGAAAAAGTATGCTAATATCAATATCCTATCGTCGCGTGTCTCGTCCAATTCCCCCAAGGGAAACACACGACTATATTTGACCCTTCAACTATAACCACGTTCTACACTTCTAATCGAGATTTCGATCTGACACGACGATACAACGATCTTCTATGAGAACATCGAATTATGTCGGTCAAATTTAAAGTGAATCTGTCGACCTTCGTAATTATTATTTTCCATAAAATTTAATTACGTAACAAATTACGAAAATTTTAATATGAAATTCTCGTTTCGTATGATTTTTAATAAGGGACGGAAAAGAGAAAAAAACAAATTTAATCTCACATACATCGTCGGCCATTTTTTTGTGCTACCAAAAACAAAAACAAAAAATTATGTATTTATATAAATGTATAAGAGAAGAAAGAAAACTTATATATACATATATATACATATATATATATACATGCACACGCACACAGTATATGGATCAAAAATCATTAGATGATTTTAAAAATCAATTACTGCTTTTCAAAGACTTTTTGGGTTAATGTTCTTTTTTTATCTTTTTTCTTTTTTCTTTTTTTTTTTTTTTACACTTATTCTCAAATTTTAAAACTAAAAGCCTGCCTATCGGGTTGACTAGAATTAAATTAAATTACATTTATTATTTTTTAAATTCACTTAGGAATTTTTTTTTTTTTTTTGAACGATCCTTTGTTCCAGAATCCTACACGCAACAACTATACCTATATTTCTTTTCTTATATATATATGTGTGAAAGTGAATTTTATTTCTTTATATTATTAAAAAAAAAAAAAAAAAAAAAAAAATATATATATGCATAATTACAGTCCTTCTTTACGGAAAATATTTTTCTCCCCACGACGTATTCATACTTCGTGCAACAATACAGCAAACATTCAATGTCAAAATAAAAGTAAAAAATTTCGTTTCATTTGTAAAGTGATGGGAAGGAAAATGGAGATGGGGGTGAGGGGATTGGTGGATAGAGGATTGAGGTTGGGGGGTTGAGGAAATACTATGTGACTTCATCTTTTATCTTTCTTCTCTTTAGCACGCCAACACACACTCTATAGACTGGTATATGCATATGCATAAATACATAATATATATGTATATATATATATATATATGCATACGAAATTTTCGTATTTTCCTACCCTTACCTATCCACCCCCCATTAGTAAGTCTCTTTTACCTCCTTCCCCCTTTACCTCTTTCTTTTTATCCTTGGTTTCATAAAAACATTGTGTATACCTCTCGTTCGACTGTCTCGCCATATTTTTTTTCTTTTCATTCGCCATAATAACGATATTTATTTTCTCTCTTTTTTTTTTTTTTTTACTTTTACTTGAGAAAGAAAAATACGGAAGAGAAGACGACCGTCCATTAAAAAGAAACAGAAAAAAGAGATTAAGAATAAAAAACGTAAAAGACAAACAAAAGTGAAGAAATCATACGAGATATTTTCTTTTTCTTTTATTTTTTTTCTTTTTCTTTTTTATCTTTATTCTTTCTTCTTTTTCTTCCCACCCCCTGACTCGCACCCACCTCACTCTATGAAACTTTTTTTCATCTCACACCAAAACGTATCTCTACCACTTCTCTCAAATTTCAATATAAAGCCGAAACTAACGTAATAATAATCGTACGGATCTCGTTATTTCGTTGGTTTTTATGTCATAAAAGGAGAGAAAAAAAGAAAAAAAGAAAAAAAAAAAAAGGAAGGAAAGAACGGAAAAATATAATTGCTCTAACATTTTTCAACCAACTTTTAAAACCATATGATCGTGTGTGTGTGTGTGTGTGTGTGTGTGTGTGTGTGTGTGTGTGCGTGCGTGCGTGTGTGCGTGCGTGTGTGTATTCGAACAAAATTTAATTATATCTATCACACTCACGGTTACACGTTAATTACAACTTTTGCTATGGTACATCCTGTGTAAAAAATTGACCAACAAAAAAAAAGAAAAAAAAAAGAAAGAAAAAAAGAAACATTAATAATAATAATAATAATAATAA
>NC_140815.1:7847500-7860000 GCF_050613455.1 Vespa mandarinia | reverse complement strand
TCACAGGAAATTCCTGTCGAATTTATGGCCGTTTATCCACAAATATAATCGCGACGGCCCATTAACCTGACCAACCATTCGAACTTTCCTTCTCTTCTTACCAAAATATAAATATATCAGCTCTCTTTATTTCTGTCTGTATGCGCGTGCATATCCTTTTTTCTTGTTTTTTAATTTTTTATTTTCTTAAAACTTTGATACAACTTCATTCAATTCATTTTACGATCTTCTTACACAAATATAATAATTTATTCTCACAACACATAAGTCGTCGAACGTATCGAAGTTCGAAATGATTAAATGTCGCAATAAATTCAAATTCAAATTCAAATTCAAATTCAAATCAAAGTTCATACCTTTAGGAATATTTTCTAACGATATTTTATACTTTTTAATAAAATATTTGATTTGTATTATAAAACATACGAATTATATTATAATGAAATATATGTTTTACAGTATTGGAAATTCTAAAAAAGAAAAAAAGAAAAAATGTGCAAATTTGAAAACGAAGCAAAAAAAAAAAAAAAAGAAAAATAATAATAATTATTATCAATTACAAGGCAAAGATCAGTATAGTGTGTGTACCATGAAAAGAAAAAAAAAAAAAAAAAAAAAAAAAAAAAGAAGGAAAGAAAGAGAGAGAAAAAAGAAGGAAAGAAAATTGCATCATTGCGTTTGTCATACAAGGAAAAGAAAAAATGAAAGCAAAAAAAATATATTTATTATAAGAAAAGAAAAATAAGAATTACTAAAAGAAGAGTCAAAGTTTCTCGCTATGGGTAAAGAAAATTGTAAATATAAAAAGTTGTGAAGTTGACGGTGTTAGTAAGTAGACACGAAGGATATATATTTTTGTTGAGAAAAAGTAACTTGCAATAAATCTAAAGAGAGTGACCCAAAGAACGACTTCTCGCAAGATCGTCTTCGTACATGGTTGCTAGATCGTTGTCAGTTAACTCCGTTTACACGAGGGAGTAATATACACACATACACACACACACATGCATAGAGAGAGAGAGAGAGAGAGAGAGAGAGAGAGAGAGAGAGAGAAAGACATACACACACACATATATATTCCTCCGTTTTACCCCTACGAAGAAAAATATCTAAGAATAATCTCCCAACGCGAAACTACTTTTTTCTCTTTTTTATTTCATATATTTTTTATTTTTATCTCTTTCATTTCGTTGAAACAATTTTTGTCAAAATGCGCGCACATGAAAATGTTAAAAAAAAAAAAAAATAAAAAAAAAGAACTTTCGAAAAGAAAAAAGAAAAAAAACAAATAAATAAATTTCGTGTCAATAAAGAATGACTTTTGATATTTTATATAGCTCATTCTTTATCCGACACAATTTAAAAAATTTTTTTTTGTTTAGAGATTGTACAAAAAATTTACAATAATATATTACAACAAATAAATAAATAAGAGCACTTTTATTAATATGAAGATGATTAAAAGATTAAGTTCCTGGATGATTTCAATAATCGATTATATTCTCCCTCTCTCTTTCTCTCTCTCCCTCTCTCTCTCTCTCTCTCTCTCTCTCTCTCTCTCTCTCTCTCCCTCTCTTTCTCTAGAGACATTTTTTAGGCACGTAGCGTTACAATCTGAAGAATAAGAAGAAGAAAAAAAAAAGAAACTTATTCTAAAAAAATGTCGAAACAAAAGTAATCGATTTTTTAAATCACTTAGGAATTTACTTTCGTACCCAGCTATCTTATAATATCTGTGACCTACATTTCGATTAACTTTACTTCATGTTCAACGTATCGTATATCAAAATTTATGATACGTTCGTTAAACATTCCTTTCATGACGTGTATACATCGACGTGCAAATTTATGTTTCGTTTATTTTTTTTTTCTTTTTTTTCCTATTTTTTTTTCTCGTGAAAAAAATAACATGCAAAAAACGAAAACGTTTAGGTATTTACGATTTACGCTCTGTATAACTACATTGATAATCCTAATAGTTGGACACACGTGCACACGTAGGCTACAAAAAAAAAAGAAAAAAAAAAAATGAGAAAAACGGGGTTCCTTTTTTTCGTGAGTGACACTCAAACGAAAATTGAAACGAGAAAGCATAATTTCTTGGCTTCTCGCGGACGTGTGCGTTTCGTCGACGACGACGACGATGACGACGACGACGACGAAAAGCTTTTTAATTACAGCTTCGCTTTTTACGAAAGAGAGAGAGAGACCAAGAGAGATAGAGAGAGAACGAGAAACTTATAAATCCAACGAGACGGAATAAATTCGACGGAATTGCAAGAGGACGCGTCGTACCGTAGAGAAAAAAAAATTTTTCTTCAAAATCAACTCGAATCGAATCGAATCGAATTTTATTTTAATTTCTTTTTCTTCTTTTCTTCGTTTCTTCTTCTTCTTCTTCTTCTTCTTCTTCTTCTTCTTCTTCTTCTTTTTCTTTCACTATTCATTTTTCACCAAAAATGATGAAGCGATCGTATAAACATTAATATTATACTGAGACATTAACTCCATTGAATCAAAATATAAAATGTCGAAGCGATCAAACGAACGGAATAGAACGAACGATAGAACGAACGATAGAGAATGGTGAAAATGAGATCTTAGCACTAAGATCTCACGTGCTAGTAACACTCAGCTGTTCCTTTATAAACTAATTAGAGTTAGCTACGCGAACGAATCTACGTATAGTACCGTAGCGTACAAGTTGGCCAAGTTAAATATCTAAGATGCAACAAGAACGTCAATTTTACTATTTTAGAATTTCTCAGTTCTTGTGCAAATCTTTGCGAAGGTTTCTTTTTTTCTTTTGTGAGACCTCGAAAAAAATATTTAAAAGGAAAAAAAAAAAATATACATATATACATACATAAATACCTATATACTTATATGTTCCAAAATATGGCGATCGAATAAAAGTAATTTGAGCGAGTTAAATACATTGTTTTAAATAAATGATCAAAAAATAATTACACACACAGAGAGAGAGAGAGAGAGAGAGAGAGAGAGAGAGAGAGAGAGAAAGAGAGAACTCATGGTAAAACAGAACGATGATATTAATGATTCACAATCGAAATAATTATCGATATGATATAAAATATATAAAATATAATATCTATTCATTCATATGAAAACAAAATATATATTCATTCCATTGAGATGGCCCAAATGTTTTCTCTGACACGATTATACAAAATCTATTTATTATTCTTTCTTCGTAATTTTCTCGGTTAATTTCTTCTTTTTATTTTTTTATTTATTTATTAAACAAATAAGGAAAATGGTCGGTTAAGCAGACCGGTCGACCAGTTAGACAATACAATGTGTAAGCATTTAAATCGTTTGTAAGTAGACAAGCAATGTGATGACACATATATATACATATATATATATGTATACATAGATACATAAATACATACATGCATATATATATATATATATATATATATATATATATATAGTTATGAAGATTGCATTGTGAAAGAATTTCATTTTCGTGTTATGAAATTCCATTGGAAACGAACGGATGGATTGTAAGAAAAATAAAAGAGAGAGAGAGAGAAAAAAAATTTAATACGATAATGCAACTTTACATAGAACATGAAAAGCAAGCTGTCCGTTACGAATTAAAACTATCTGTTTTCATTAAAAATATTGATTCTCTTTGTACATCCTCGATAACTTTTCTGTCCTCCTTTTCATCATCGTTGAATCATTAATGAAACGACAAAAAAAAAAAAAAAAAAAATACTGACCACAATTATTTTTCCTCTTTCTCTCTCTCTCTCTTTCTCTCTCTCTCTCTTTATATTCTTTTTCTGTTTTATAGAATAAATCCAAAATCCAGACGATTTAAAAACTCTATTATATTCTTTTTCAAGATCATTTTCAGACTCGTAATAAGCATCGTAATTTTACGAACTAAGTTTGTGAGGCCCTGTAATTTTAAGATCAAAAAAAAAAAAAAGAAAAGAAAAGAAAAAAAAAGGACAAAAACAGAATGACCAAACTTAACAAAAAAATCATTTCGTAAAAGGACTATACGAAAGTTTTATAGATCTTCGAATCTTCGTTAATAAAATTAAATAATCGATAATCAATTTTATTTAAGTTTACACTCGCAAATGTCACGTCGATATATTAAAGTATCAAATCTAACGCGAGCAATGAACAGCTCGTTCTTTCTTCTTCCTTAAAAAAAAAAAAAAAAAATAGAAAAAAAAGGAGGGAAAAAAAAGAACAAATACTTAAAGAAATGTAAGAAAGACGTGGATACAACGTCGCAAATAATATCGTCGCAAGTAAGCATAAAGTACATATGTAAGTAAGCATAATTTGTAACGTCGATGAGGGGAAAAAAAAAACAAAAAAAAATCCCTCCCCAATCCTTGATCCTTCTTCCTCTGTTTCCAGGTCAATCAAATCGATATCGAATTAAAAATACGTAAAAATATATAAAAAAAAAAAAATATATGTAAGAAACAGACTAATACGAAACGATATTTTAAGTCGAATGAAAAATTTTCATTATTCCCCGTGCGACAAAATAAGATAAACGCGAATGAAATTGAGAGAAAAGAAAAGAAAGAAAAAAAGAAAAGAAAAGAAAAGAAAAGAAAAAAAAAAGAAGGTAATACTCAAAGAGGCAATTAAGAGGATACGAGTAAGGTTTAATGATATTATCAGAATGTCCTAGGGTTTTCCGATAATCAACGAGCTTTTGATCGGATTATCGGAGGAAAGTTTTAGAAGGGAGAGGGGAGGGAGGGTGAATAAGAAGGGTGAAAGGGTGGAATGGAAGGAGAGAGTTCCTGAGGAGGAAAAGAAACGAGAGGGGAAGAAGAAAACTTGATGAGATGGCCGAAGGTTACTACTTCGTCGTCGTACACTTTGAACGACAAGAAGAAAGATAAGAAGGGACAACCAAAGAAGGGCTCTGGCGTGCTACCACCAACCAGCTGAGCCTCTCTTCTCTTCTCTTCACTTCTCTTCCCTTCTCACAATATGCTCGATTTCATGCTTGTCGTTACATAATATCGATGTCGATATATATATATATGATTATATTATAATTAAACCTTAATCCAAGAACCTCGAGTACTTTAGTATAAGAAGTAAATTAGTTAATCGTGTATATTTACAAAAAAAAAAAAAAAGAAAGTAATGATACATCAAATATTTTATCCTAACTTTATCTCTCTTAACAATTTCTGGATAATGCTAATGTAACATTTTTTTTCAAATTTATAATCACTTTGTAAAATCATTATGTAAATCTTAATTCACAAATCTCGAATATTTTAGTGTAACAAGTGAATTAATAAATTGTGTATAATATTAAAAAAAAAACAAAAAAAAACAAGAAGATGATACATTAAATATTTTATATATATATATATATTATATATGTACATATATAATTAACTCTTAGTCCATAATAATTATGGATAATTTCGTGTCACAAACGAATTAATAAATTACGAGAAAAGCTTGTAATTAATATATCCTGCAATATAATGGATAACATATAATATTTAAACAAATGGCATCTTCAATATTTTATCCTAACCTCGTTGTTTAAAAATGTTCGACGATTAATATCTATGTATGTGAATTTCTTTAGATTTTTCTTTGTTTTTTTTCTTTTTTTTTTTTTTTTTTTCTTTTAAATTACTTACTCATTTAAAAATCTATCGATAATATAATAAAAACGTTCATCGTAAAAAAATATTTACGAATTATAAATTAATAAAACATTTATATGTATATGTATACGTATACGTATATTAATAATCGATTGAAATAACGTGAGAGATTTTATTTTTACGAAAAAATATATATGGAGATATATGTATATGCGTACTTACCTCGTGTAATGCGTAGAAACGTATAAACGCAGAAGTAGGAATGACAACTTTGTAGGACCTTTGCTCGACACTTCTCGGCTTTCATCGACTCCTCTCGACTCTTTCCTATGAATTTTCTACGTTCTCTTCGCGGTATTACGATGCTTCCAAGAAATGGTCCGACGAGGAGACGTCGATGTTGTTGTTGTTGTTGTTGTAGTTCCTTTTTTTCTTTCATCACCACTCGTCTTCTACCTATAAAAGATTAGTCTATAAATAATTTTGTATGAATACAAGCGTTATACGCAATATGTGTACGTACATATATATATGTATATGTACGTACTTTATACATTTTATATTTATTTTTTATTTTTTATTTTCTATATAAAACCTGAATATTATATTATATAAATATATATATATATATGTATATATGTATATATATATAGATTAAATATTATATTTGAAATAACGTTTAAATTTATTACGATACATTATCTTATATTGAACGAATTAAAAATATTTGTAATATGCGTTTTTAAAATTATAATGGCAAATTCAATAAACAAACAATACGATCGTTAAAACAAAATAATATCTTGATAATGGAACGAGCAATTGGTGAAAATGGCGTAATAGATGTTAGAAATTTTCTTGTCGATTTTTCGATCGTTCCTACGGAAATAACAAGTTCTGATCGAAAAATATCTACTCGAGCGAGTAAACGATATTTCGATAAAATGGATTATGATAGAAAAATAAATATTACCGTTAAAAAATCAAGCGGATCCAATCGAATCGCCCGATCAATATTTTCCGAAAGCACTCGCGAACTACTCGTTGATCTTTTACTGTTACCTTCTTCCTTACAACGTTGGTCAAGCGACAATAGCCAACTACCAAAGTCATATTGAATGTAATAGACCATCAAATAATATTTTTATAATTCGATATTAACTCGATAATATAAAATTATTATTCGAATATTATTATTTTTAATATTAAAAGACTAATCTTTTATCTATAATACGCTGTACATAAGAAATAAATATATACATGTACATAAACGTTTTATAAATTTCGATTATTACGTCATAACGAGATTAATTTGTACGACAACGATGGTACACCAAAGTCAAGCGAAGTATTTAATAAAATATATCTCTTAATTATTATCTCACGATATGTAATAAATAATTTGGTCACGAGTATTAGAAGCACAAAAAAAGAAAAATTTTTCATTATATATATGTATATGTATATATATATATATATAAATATTATTCGTATACACTCGATTTAATATATCGAGATTATTTTGATCAACGAGGTAGTTACGAGTGAAAGTGAGAGAAAGAAAGAAAGAAAGAAATGATGGGACATTCGTTTTTAGTCGATTGAGTATGTATACACATATACGCATTTGCGAGATAGGATTCACGTATAATAATAGAGAGTAGATTACAATCTTAACCTTTTTAACGATCGAATTAATGACGATTTACGTTCAATCGTGGCTTCGAATAAAATTTACCATCGAATGTGTAAAAATCTATGATCCGGTTCGTATAATCATTCGTAGAATTTGTATTTGTTTTTTTTTTGTTTTTTAATCAGTGGATTCGACGATGCATTTTAATCGAAATCATTCGACCAATTTGTTATATTTTTTTTTTCTTTTTATTACTTTTTGTTTTTTATTCGAAAATTATAAGAATCTCTTTCGAATTTAACATGAATACGTATTCTTAATATTTTAACAATTTGACGAAATACAAATCTAAAATGGACGAACACTTTAAACTAGTGAAAGTAAAAGTGAAATTCGCGAGAGTTAATTGAAATCGTTCGACCGTAAATGTGTTGTTTTGTGCATATATGTGTGTGTGTGTGTGTATGTGTGCGTCTGTTAACGTACCTATCAGGCAAAATAATGAAAATACTTCATTTTCATTAAACTAATTGTTAATAGAACTATTATAAAATATAGACAAATTATTATAAAATAGTTAATAGTTCGATCATCGATAAGAATTATTCATCTACAAATACAATCTAATTTCTAATAAGATAAAACCTACAAACACAATCATATGACGTACTTATATTAATTTCTCATTAACGTAAAAGCGTATTAATTGATCGAAATAATGTAACCGTGGTATTTTCATTATTTCAAATTCAACACTACTTTATTGTTAATTGTTCAAATAATTTTAATATCGATCGAATATATAATCATCATTTTATAATCATTATCGTTAATATTCGTTAAACTTTGTAAAGTCGATAATACGTGAAGTTTATTAAACGTCGTACTTCCACGCGATTGGTCCACTGGCTAACGTCCACGATATTTACGAGATGGGAGAGGTTAGAATAATGAAAATAAAAAAAGAAAAAAAAAAATGTTAAGCCGCAAAATTAAAAAAGTGATAAAAGTAATACGGTGAGATTGTATTAAATTAAATTAGATAAAAAAAAAAAAAAAGAAAAGAAAGTAGATATTTTATTTAAACATTTACGAGGACGCATTCGCGAGTGGAAAAACAAATTCTGCGAGTATATAATAGCTCAATAAGGATTATCCTAAGAGATTTTTTTACATATGCGAAAATATTATAAAAGGTCTGGTCGTGACAGGAAAAAAAAAAGAAAAGAAGAGAGAAAAAGAAAAAAATAATTATATACTTAGATTCCGATGGTAGGATGATGAGAACGACGAAGTGGGGATAGAAGGGATATAAAGGAAGCTTTACAATTTTAATTCGTAATTGCGACGTTGTACGACAAGGATGGTGGCGCCACGTATGCTTATAACAGCATCTATATCATTTTTCGTTTCTTTGACGAACGTTTAAGACGTCATAGCGGTATCGACCGGCGGATCTTTCATTTCTATCCGTGAATGATTTCATTTTGTTTTAATTTAATAAGCGTAACGATAATATTTCCTCGTAGGTGAATCTATTTAATAAGATAAGATCGATAAATACGTATTTCCATGGTGTTTTCAGTGTGTAACGTTTTGTGAAATTGTGCATTGTGTTTGCATTGTGCTTCGTATAAGAAGAAGGAAAGAGGGGAAGAGGGAGAGAATATCGCAACGTACTTTTGGTGCAACGAAGAAAGAAGATTTGGCAGATTTCTTGAATAATTCTACTGATAAGGTGAGTACTTAAATAAATCTTATCTTTGTTTATTTAAAGAATAATACGTAAATTGAAAAAATATTATATATATATATATATAATTATCGTTTAAATCTATTCGTCTCGATAGAAAAATGATAAATTATGGATTAATGGCGTTGCTTCGATTCGAACGGTAGCCATATTTATTTATTTATTTATTTAAAAATTTTTCCCCCTATTGTTTTCTCTCTCTCTCTCTCTCTCTTTCTCTCTGGCTCCGCGTAATGACGCAGAATAGAGAAATAATTCTCGCATAATTGAAATTGGTACGTATTCGAAAATATAATTCGAATGAGCATGTGTAACATACATGCATGCATGTCGTTTGATTAACGACTGTGCTTTTGATATAGAAATTTCATTTCTATACGCTGCTTATAAATGCGATACTCTATTTATGCGATAATCAAATCACTTTACGAAGAGAGGTTCTCGATTCAAAGCTTACTCGTTAAACGGAATATGAATACAAGTGTATATATGCACTATATATGCATGCATATATATATATATATATGCATACATACATATAATATGTGTGTGTGTGCGTGTATGTATATATATGTATATCATATCGTATATGGTTTAGTATAATTTATAATGAGTGCGAGGTTACACGTTAATGAAATAATGACAAGTAACTTTAGCAAAAGCCAAAGCAATGTCGATGAATATATGTATCACGGATATGAAAATAATCGATATTATTCGTGCACTTGTACGTGCTTGCGCGTACACACAAACATACAAACATACAAACACACACAAACACACAGTATGAATTATTGCGTTTAAATAATCATAATATTAGATTGGATTAGATTTTTCTTATCTTTCGTAAAGAATATTATTTACCAATATATATATATGTATATTGGTAAATATTTTTTACATATCAATATTCAAGTATACGTATTAATTCAAATACACCCTTACTAATATCAAAGGATAATGGAATCGTTTTCGTTTTTTTTTTTTTTTTCATTTGTGTGTGTGTGTGTGTGTGTTGTGTATTCATATTTCTTTTTATTTCGTTTAATTTTACGATCGATAAAAAAAACTCATCATTTATACAAATCAATTAATTAATTAATTAATTAAATAATTAGAAATAAACGTTTGCCTTTTTAACTTTTATTAATTGCGTCTTTCGTTGTTTACAATTTTTTTTTTCTTTTTTTCTTATAGTATTCCTTCTCTCTCTCTCTCTCTCTCTCTCTCTCTTTTTTTCTTTTTTACATTGAATGAACAAGTTTATGTGTCGGTATGAAAATTGATAAACAAAATATCTCGAATTCATTGGGCACGATACGTGTAAACGTAAAACGAGCTCAATTACTTTTGAATTTATCAATAAAATTGCACGAAAACTGAATGTAGGTACTATTGAAGTCGTTCAAATAAATAACACCGAACTCAATTCGTTGAAACAAATTAACTCACTCTTTCCCTCTTTTTCTCTCTCTCTCTCTCACTCTCTCTTTCTCTCTCTCTCTATCTTTCTCGCTGTTTCATGTTCTTTTTCCCTCATATTTTCATCTATTTTATTTAATTTGATCTAGCCAGATGAAGTTAGATGTACCGGTGACAAGCTCGTTCGACTAGATTTTTCCTATGTCTAGAAAAATTTATGCGATAAAAACCACGTAACCCCTTTGGGAAATAAAGAACTTTAGGTGGTCGTGGCTTATTTTTCTTTTCTCTTTTTCCGCATTTTTTCTTTTTTCTATTTTTTTTTTTTTAATACGTTGAAGCTTTTACATTTTATGTATGTATGTATATATATTTATCTTTTTTATTTTTTTATCATTTTCGAATATAACAAAGGAATCGTACAATTGAAAATGTTTCGCGAAATCGATTAATAATACGTATTAAAAAATAAAAAAAGAAAAAAGAAAAAAAGGAAAAGAAAAAAAATAAAAAAAAAGAAGGAACTGTAAAATAAAATAAAATAATAATTAAAAAAGAAAAAAAAAAAGAAAGAAAAAAAATATCGGCTCGTGGCTATCGATAACGAAACGTTCGTTGATAATATTTACCTGTAATCGTCACGAACACTCGGCGGACTGCATTCTCTTGTCTTGTAAAAAAGAAAAAAGAAAAAAAAAAAAAAAAAAAAAAGAAAGAAAAAATAACGCACACGCACGAGCACACACACACACACACACACAGACAGAACGAGAGACACGCGCGCGATCAGAGAAGAAGATAGGAGAGATATAAAAACGAATTAAGAGAAAAAATCAAATCGTCGATGCGATTAAAGAGAGAAAGAGAGAGAAAGAAAAAGAGAAGGATGGAATGATAAAATGAGTGAAAGAGGATAGCGGGAGGGGACGAAGATCGATCCTCTTGTCGAAGAGGAGTTTTCTCAACGATTCGCAAACGTTCGTAGTCTCTCTACTTCTTGTGTTAGTAAAGCTGAAGTCAAGTCTCACTCGCGATCTAAAAAAAAAAAAAAAAAAAAAGAAAAGAAAAGAAAAAGAAAAAGAAAAAATCTGTACGATCTTCCGAGGATATATTGGTGACGTCGAGATAAAAAGATGGAAAGGAAGGGGAGAAAGAAAAAATGAAGGAAAGAAAGAAGGAAACAAAAGGAAGGAAATAAATAAATAAATTAATTAATTAATTAATTAATTAATTAATAAACGAGACACGACACTCGTTAGAGGTGGGAGGAAGAGGAGGAATAGGATGTTTCTCTTTAGTTTTTTCTCTTTTTTTCTTTTTTTTTCCTCTATAATAACACAGAAGCTATTATTTTTAATCAAATGCACAGTCACACTCACGTTATTATTACGCTAACAACAACGTCCTTCGATATTTTAGAATATTTTATATGTATTATATATATGTATATTTTTTTTTTTGTGTTTTTATTTTATTTTATTCCTTTCTTTTTACGTTTTTACTCTTTCATTTGTCTGTCTCTCTTATTTGAATGTTTATTTCTTTTTTTTTTTTTTTTGTTTATTTTTTTTTATTTGTCTATTTTTCTTTTTGTTCCTTTCCTTTTCTCTCCGCGTAAAAAATTTTTTGATCGACACTGTTAACACTACGAGGAACGAAGAAGAAGAAGAAAATGAAGAAGAAGATGAAGAAGATGAAGAATCCATTTGCATAGATATATACGCATGTCCGTGAACGATGCGCGAATGACGCAGGAGTCACGAGGTTAAAATAAAACGAAAAACCAACCGCCGTGTTTGTTCCCGTTTATATTAAAAACTGAACACCAACATACACTATATATATATATATATATATATATATATATATATATATAATGTGTGTGTGTGTGTATCAAGTAAAAATAAATTTTTGTAATTATTTAAAAAAATATTTCATCGACGATATAAATATCACGATAGTACCGACGAACAGAGTGCTCTTTCACTTTAAAAGAGATTTTACTACTTGATTGAATAATTTGAAAAATAAAAAAAAAAAAAAAAAG
>NC_140815.1:7832500-7842500 GCF_050613455.1 Vespa mandarinia | reverse complement strand
TTAATGAACATTCTTGTTCATTACACGGTTGTTCGAGACTGTTATACCGAGGGCGAAACATTAAAATGTTTTAATTATTTACCAACGTCGCTTTCTCAAACACTCGTTGTTAAGAGTAAGTTCAGAGAAGTTTTGGGTTCCATCGAAGTGAGTCAACGACATAACCAACGATATTTGATGCTTTCCCACGACCTCAGAAGCACTTATCGCGAATTTCTATCGCCAACAAAATCTGCCAAGTATTGCGCGTATCTACATATTGCCATTCTCCTTTATAGCAGGAAGGAGAACGTATGTAAGTACATAAGTATGTATGTTACGGAGAAGAGCAAATGAGATTCTTAATGAAACAATTTTATGGGGTAGCAAACGGGTATCAAACGAATTGCTAATATGAGATAAGATTAATAAATATAAGCTAATTGATGTTTTCAAAAAAAAAAAAAGAAAAAAAAAAAAAAAAAATAAATAAATAAATAAATAAATAAATAAATAAATAAATAAATAAATAAAATAAAAAAATAAAAAAAAAAAAATAAAAAAAAATATGATATCAAAGAATCTAAAGAAGAAAAAAAATTTCAATTGCATTAAATATTTATATTTATATTATATGTAATATTACTTTTATATATACATACATACATACATATATATATATATATATATATATATATATATATATATATATATATATATATCCTTTGTTCATATTATTATCATTATTATATTTAAAATAAATATTTCCCTTTCTCTCACTTTTTTCTTCCTTAAGAAATGAAGAACATTGAATTTTAAGAAAGGGGAAAAGCTTTTGTCGAAATCCTTAACAGAAAATAAGCTCAAGGCGTAAACTCGTTTGCGATCGAAGAAGAAAACTGTTCTTATACTTCTTTTATTTTTCTGTTTCTTTTTCTTTCTTTTTTAACTTTCTTCTTGTTTCTTTCTTTCTTTTCTCTCTCTATCTCTCTCTTTCTTTTTTCCATAGCTAATGCAAGACGGCTCGCGTTTACAAGAAAAAGTCCCATGGGAATCCTTCCGGTCTCGTAAGGTATATCCCTAAGGATATATCCCTGGCGAGTATGCAAAGCATTTTCAATTTACCACGTAAGCAGCGTCAGACGTTGGTCTTTTTTTTTTTTTTTTTTTTGTTTTATTTTTCCTTTTTTTGTTTTGCTTTATTTATATATTTCTTTTTTGATGCCCTTTCGTTTCTTCTTTTGCATCTTCCTCTTCTTCTTCTTCTTCTTCTTCTTCTTCAATTCTCTTTCAAGAACGTTCGAACCGTGTCGTCGAACAAAATCTTCCTCCCTCTGTCATCCCTTCCTCTTCCTCCCTCTGTCATTCCTTCCTCTTCCTCCTCCTTCTCCTTCTGAGAACTTATTCGCATCGACGAATCCGCATATCTCTTTATCATCTCATAGACGTTACGTACCAGTATCTTTTTTTTTCCATAGGACTTGACTATCTACTGGAGGAGAGGAATCAAAAAAGTCCCTAGATAGATCAAAAGTTCCAAAATATTTACACACACGCACACACGCACATACACGTTCGTACATGTAACAAATGGTGGATCGAAAAAATTTCTAAATAATTTTACATATCAATTATTTCTATTCAAGACATTTGCTTTTATTCCCAACCATGCTCACCGAATTGTAAAATTACAATTTTAATTTGTGATAAAGATTACTGATTTAATTATTGACAGATCGAAAAGAAAGTGTCGTAAAGTGTATCGATCTTTAAAAATCAATTTAAAAAAATTTTTTGATCCCTTTTAAAACTTCGATATAAGCTTGTAGTTAGCCTTGTTGTTTTACGATAGTATAAGAAACACGAAAGGAGAACATGAGAAGATAAAAATTAGTTTGAAATGTTGCGAGATAAAGAGTACGTAATTGATTTTAAAATATCACTTGAGATCTATCTCTCTCCCTTTTTTTTTTTTTTTTTTTTTTTTTTTTTTTTTTTTTATTGTCAGTCCATCTAAGGACTTCAAGTCCATCCTGTATCCACGTGTATATTCATCTTTTTCACACCTTATGAATACGCTCGTATATTTCGTATATTTCTGAGAGCTTTACATCCAACTGAACGATGTAGTTTGCCGTACCTTTCTGAATAGAGAAATTTCAACGTCAACTGAGATACTAAATGGTGACGCTATAACACACTTCTGATATATTAATATTTATTCATATTACTCAATATTATAACGCGAAAATTCATTTCGTTCATTTAATTAATATTATTTTCTATTCATCCTTAGAGTAATAATTTTATTTATATATTTGTATATGCATAATGTATTGTTTTTAATTATATTAAATTTATACAATTCATTTATAATTGTATTATTGGTTATTGTAATAAATTATACCATATATATATATATATATATATATATATATATATAAATTATGTGTATATATATATATATATATAGATATTTATACGCGTATAAATTATGTATGAGAATTATATATGTATATATAGATTTATATCTTTTGTGTACAAATAAGATATGCACACACACACACACATACACATCTTATTCGTTCATATAGTATGTGTATATAATATCATACTAATTTATAATATAATTATATGCATATACATATATATGCAGGAATAATTATATTACATATAATCATATTACATTATGCATAACATAATTATGTTATACCTATATTTAATATATATACTTAACTATGCATATTATATATATATATATATATATATATATATATATATATATATTCATTGAAACCGTTTAATCAAAGACTATTCTATCTATTTGTTAATTAATAATATTAATTAATATTTAAATGAAATAAATATTACTAATGAAACTATTAGAACTCGATAGGTAAATCTATATACAATCCTTCGATATTTCCGTATATGTGATACGAGTTCTCTGTCCTACTGTGTGTGCGTGTATATGTGT
The DNA here is from genome assembly GCF_050613455.1 of Vespa mandarinia. NCBI lineage: Eukaryota > Metazoa > Arthropoda > Insecta > Hymenoptera > Vespidae > Vespa > Vespa mandarinia. Next base: position 7,839,544 of record NC_140815.1, on the reverse strand, counting down.
ATGATTACACAGCCGGGGTCACGTAGTTTATACAGAATTAGTAAACACTCGTTTGAACTTACAACGGAGAAGAAGGTCGAAGTTCCACTTTAGTTTAAACTCTCGTATCGTTTACACGTATATGAATTACTCTCTACGTATATATAAAATCTATAAAATCGTTTCAATAATTATTATTATCTAATTGTTATATAATTTTGATTCAATTTCGTCAACAACAAAAGAAACAAACAATTTTGTTTTTTATTGTAAATAATTAATTAATTACAATCGAAATATTTTTACATACGAAACATCTTTAAAATTTGATATCTATAATATTATGACGTACATACGTCGTTTGTACGAACATATATACATAATCATGGTTACTTCGTTCAATACAAGATATCATAACAATTAGAAAACATTGATTTATATATTTATAGGATAGAAGAAGATCGTAGTTTCATTTTAGTTTAGACTGCTCGTATCGTTAACACGTACGTACGTATGTATATAAAATTTATTCTTTTCGAATATAAAATCTAGAAAATCATATCAATAATTATTCTTATTCTAATAATTGTATGATTTTTAATTAATATCTACGTCATCAATCGAGAACAAACAATTTTCTTTATTTATTTCTGTTTTGTCAATTTGTTCGTAATCGAAATATTTTTACAATTTAAATAATAATATCTTCATTCAAATAAATAATATTATTTTATAATTGCAAATAATTTATATATATATAAAAAAAAAAAAAAAAAATTATCTTTTCTCATTGATGATCAATTATTACATATATGCATACATACACCTACATTATATATAACATATATATATATATATATATATATTTATAAGTACTTTTACACAATCGTTTAGAAAGGTTATCTTTGGAAAGTACTTAGAATTAAATCTTTAATTATGCAAAAGGATGAGTGGGGCTATTAACGCACTCGGCGTTGATGGTCTTTTAGCTTTTAGGGTTTAGTCGTTGTCACCGTTGCGAGTATTCGGCCACAAAGGCATACCACCAGGACAAAGGGAATGCTAGGAACAATAATTAATTCCTATTCCGTACGAATTCTACATGGAATACTACACAATGTGTAAGATGTCGTATGTAGTTTCCTCTTTGCTATTCCCATATCCGACTTATACATAAATTAACTCAATCGTTATTATTATTATTATTATTATTATTATTATTATTATTATTATTATTACTTAATAAAAAAATTATTTCTATTTTATGTTAACAAAAAATGTTTACGTCAAAAAATGAAATCAATTTTCATTGCGATTAATAAACAGAAAGATAGGAGAAAAGACAAAAAAAGAAATTTTAGAAATGTATGAGAGGGAAGAACTTTCATAAAAAAAAAAAAAAAAGAAAAAAAAGAAAAATTTTTGAAATTTTTTTACTCCGCTATATTTGTTACTTTTTTTTTATTTTTTTTTTTTTTTTTTTTTTTTTTTTTATGGAATGGATCAAAAGTTCTTAGGTGGCTTTAAGAATCAATCAGTTTATTGGGAGATTTTTCGAATTAATTTTTTTTTCCTTCCTCTATTTTTTTTTTTTTTTTTTTTTTTTTTCTTTTTTTAGCCGATCGTAAAACTTGAAAAAAAGTCTAGAGAATTCTTAGTTCACCTAATTTGTGTAGTATATGTAAAAAAGAAATGGTATCTATATTTCTCACGTAGGAGCATTATAGTATAGAATACGTATACAGAATACACAACATTACGGTAAAGTGCGCAAGGAATTCCACCTTACGACCACTTGTACGTACATTCATAGATATCTTTTTAAAGAAAGACAAAAACTCTTTTAAAAAATAATCCAACGTCGTTTACATCGTCCAGTTTTTCGCATAAATTTGCTTTTTTATTTTCTTTATATTTTTCCTTTTCTTTTCTTTTTTTTTTCTTTTTTTTTTCTTTTTTTTTTTTTTTTTTTCAAGTTTTTCAGGAAAGGTTCGTCCCTTTTTAAGAGAGTTTATACTCTCGTGAAATTTAATCTCAAACTTCTCGAAAAGATATAAAGCTTACTTGTATTACTCTCCTTTCTCTCTTTCTCTTTCTCTTTCTATTTATCTATCTCTCTATCTGTCTCTCTTTCTCCTTCTCTCTTTCTCTCTCTCTCTCTCTCTCTCTCTCTCTCTCTCTCTCTCTCTCTCTCTCTCTCTCTCTCTCTCTCTCTCTGTCTCTCTCATTCGTTGGCCAAAGAACGAAAAGAAACTTGCATTAAAATTTGCAACGATCGAATTTTTCACGTCGAACGACTTTTCTTTCGAATAAAAACTAATCGAATGGTTACGTTTCACCGGGATTATCGTCAAACCTCTCGCGATATCACGAAATAGAATGTTACGATGTATGTATGTGTATGTATCAGGGGAGGGGGATTGAGGGTCACGTGATTCTCGTGAAAAATAATAGGTTCGAAGTTGAACAACGCCCACAATATTCGTACATGCACACACATACACACACACACACGGAAACATACGTACATGTATACGCATGTACAGGAGGGATCAAAAGTTCCTAGATTTACTTAAGGAATCATCTATAACACTTACATGATTTTCATAATGGATTACTATTACTTTTTCCTCATGAATATTTGAACTTTCATTTTAATGGGAATCAATTTTACGATATAATAATACGAATCAAATATACAAACAAGCTTAGTCTTATAAGTCTTGAAAAAGAGTGTATTGATTTAAAAAAAAAAAAAAAAACAAAAAAAAAAAAAAAAAACAAAATACCTATAAACTTTTGACACACTTTAAGTATGTATGTATGATCGTATCTATATATTCTCGCCTAATACGAAAATGTTATGTATATATGTATGTACGTACGTACGTGTATATGTTAGTTAGCAAACGAATAAAAAAGAGAGAAAGAAGGAAAAGCACGGTTACGATTAGTACGTGACCATTTTTATCAAAGACTCTCTTGCATTTTCTACAATTCTTTTTGTTTTTTTTTTTGTTTTTTTTTTTCTTTTTTTTTCTATTTATATATATATATAATCTCTCCTCTCTCTCTCTCTCTCTCTCTCTCTCTCTCTCTCTCTCTCTCTCTCTCTCTCTCTCTTTCCTTTTCCCTTTATCTAAATATCTATCTATCTATTTCTCTCTTTCTCTTTGTTTGTATCTCTTTCTACCTTTTTTCCTGGAGTTGTCTACATTGGATTTTTCGAGCTTTAACCGAACTACCACAACTCTTGGATCTTTCTATATTGTTTTGATACTTTACCCGTATATTCGAGCGTGAGTTAACACGATTTTCTCAACTTTAATATAGTTTCTATAGTGTGTATATTTATTATCGATACGTTACGGATTAGTGATAAAAAATAAAAGACAATTGTCAGTATCGTGTATTGTTAAAATTAGTACTATTGCGATTTGTTGTTCTAAAGATAAGAGAAATAAAATAGAATTATACTCGATGAATCACTATGACGAAAAGAATTCAATTTCATTTTATTAAAAGACATTTTCTTATGATATCTTGGTAATATAATTGTTGATTGATTGACGAGAGCATTAATCGAAGATTATTTATTTAAATAACACGTAAAATGCGTTCTTACGTGATCGCGTTTTTAATAATATAAAAGTTAGAATTTTTCGATTTTAAATCTATTTCACTTTCGATTCGGTTTTAGCGATGCGTCAGAAATTTTTCAAAATTTCGTTCGATCTCGTAAAGAAATTTATTTTATATTTATTGTGATCGAAAATTATTTTTTTTTTTTTTTTTTTTTTTTTTTTTTTGTCGAATAACACAAATTTTCTTTTGCAATAAAGTATAAAAATATGATTATTTTATGTTTGAATGTGCAAGACATTCGATTAGATTCACGAGGAAATTTATATTATTTGTATTGAAACGAGATTTTTTTTTACAAATGATAAAAATTTTCTTATGAAGTAATAAAACGATAGAATTGTTTTAAGTCAAATATACGAATAATTTAAGATAAAATATTCGATTTAGATTCATGAAAGAAATTAATTTATATTTGTTCATAGAATAAGAATGAAAAAATATTTTTTGATGTATTTCTAAATGATATATAAAATTATTTGTATAAAATAGAATATATATATATATATATATATATATATATATATATATAAAAGATGAAAAATAATCCTCTTGTTTAGTCGATTATTATGATGATCTGGATTCAAACAAAGACAAAGAAGACATGTTTCACCGACATAGACCACTTACGGTTTTACCATAGGACAAACTTTCTCCCTAACTTTCCGCAACGTTGCGCTTTAATCAAGGAGAACGACAAGCCGTGCCGGTATTCAGAAAGACGCGGCCTACGTCTAATCATGAATATTCAAGCCTTAGCAAAGTAAGTATATGTAATCTTTGAAGAAAATGAGAGTTACAAGATTTATCGTAGAAATTATTTCTTTGATGATTCTTACATTTCTCTCTCTCTCTCTCTCTCTCTCTCTCTCTCTGTCTATTTTTCTGAAAGAGAGAGAGAAGGGGGGTGGAAGGGAGGAAATTAATTAATAATCATACATACGAACAAATTAAATTTAACTATCGAAAATTACTATCCATTTTATATATATGTATATATTTTCACTCATCATTTATTTTTATATAATCAAACGCAAAATTGTTTCATAGGCAAATCTAAATAATTCTAAATATTTATTTTTGTTTACACAGAAATAAAAAAAAAAAAAAACAAATAGAAAGGATATATAATACACACGTACATATATACGCATATATCAGAAAAAAATTTCTATTTGATAAATTTTAATAAATCTGATAGATACGTTATGTGAAGAGACGACGAGAAAGAAAGAAAAAAAATTAAGTGTCGATACTTTCGATATAGAAAAAATAAGAATAAAAATAAAAAAAAAAAAAATAAAATAAATAAACGAATGAAAGGAGACAAAAAGATGAAAAGAAAAAGGGAGAGTGTACGACAACGGGGGTGGAGAGATTGAGAGAAACAGAAAGAGAGAGAGAGAGAGAGAGAGAGAGAGAGAGAGAGAGAGAGATAGGGAAGAAGGCAGAGATAACGGGTAGTAGTAGTAGCGTGGCATTAAAATTGAAAGCGCGCGTATATGTCGGGCTTGCATTACTATAAAATGCACTTTGCATGCGGTGGACTTTGTAACGGTATGCATACACAATGACCACCGGCGCCTCCTGTAATTCACCGACTGACGTTATCCTCCACTATCCTTTCTTCTTTTTACATCTCTCTCCCTCTCTCTCTCTCTCTCTTCATCCCCACTCACTTTTTCTTTTTTTTTCTTTTCTTTTTTTTTTTTTTTTTTTTTTTTTTTTTTTATCGTTATGCACTTACGGGGGTATCGTGTTCTATCTTGTGTTATCTAGAACACCACAAATTTTTCTATTCTTCTTCTCATTTACCTAGTCTATATGAGAACTTGAACGTAATATATATATATATATATATATATATATATATTATTTATATATTTTTTTCTTTTTAAATTCGAATAGTAAAAAATATTTCCTAGCTTTGTAGCTTTACAATCTGTAATTAATGAAAAAGAAAATAAAAAAAAAAAATAAAAAAAAATAAAAAAAAAGAGAGAAACAAATTAGATCGGAAAGTCTCGAAAATGTGTAATCGATTATTTCAGATCATCCATAAAATTTTTAACATGTCAGCACCCCCTGCCCTCTTTCTCTCTCTCTCTCTCCCTCTGAAAATAAAATGTTCTTTCGTTCGTAAAATTGTAAAAAAAAAAAAAAAAAAAAAAAAATAGATTGAAAGATACATCATTGCAACCGCGATGAAATGAAAAAGTAATGAAAAAAACAAGAGAGAAAGAGAAAAAAAGAAAAAGAGAGAGAGAGAAAGAGAAAGAGGGGGTGAATGGTAGTGGTGGGATCGTATAAAGATTCTTAATTAAAATCTTAACTTTTATTGGTAGGGTATAGACAGAGAAAGAGAGAGAGAGAGAGAGAGAGAGAGAGAGAGAGAGAGAGAGAGAGAGAGTGAGTGAGTAGCGGAGTGTGGGAAGGGCAGGGAGGGGGAGAAAACGGCGAATTATTTAATGAGGAGATTTTCAAATTGTTATGCCAGGTGGTGCTATTGCTACTGGTGTTGCCGTCATCAACATTCACGACGAATGAAGTAAGTACTCGCCAAGTATCGTGAGAGTATTTCACGAGGGAGAAACTTAAATACGTCGTATTTTCAATGCTTTTCTACGTCATACCTATTACATACACATAGAAACACATATATATATATACACACACACACATATATATACTCAAAGAAACATACATAAGAAGAGAAATTTCGGATGCTTCTCGACGTCCACTTTTTCTTTCTCAAAACTCAATCTCTCTCTCTCTCTCTCTCTCTCTCTCTCTCTCTCTCTCTCTCTCTCTTTCTCTCTCGAGTTTCTGACTAGAATTTCTACTTCCCAATTCTCCTAGCACGTTCTTTGAATTAACAAGGACAAAGCAATCCACCCTGTCTTTTATAAGAGAACTCCAACGGAATTCGCATAATTCGTAGGAGTTTAATCATGATATTAGCTAAATTGCTTTACTTATAGGCGCGTTCGGATAATCCCCTACCTACATGGCTGATCAATATCGATGCTAATACCTGTGTGTGTGTGTGTATGTATGCATATATATATATATATATGTATATATAAAAGATATTCGGACATTATATTCACAATTTTATTTTCTAATGTATTTTATGAGATATTATCTTAGAATGATCGAAAAAGAATATTTGGAATTTATGTTTTAGAAAAAAAGTTTTGTTTTTTTTTTTTTTTTTTTTTTTTTTTTTTTATTTTATTTATTTATTTATTTATTTATTTATTAATATAAATTCCATATATATTTCTAACATATGTATTATACGTATGTGGATCATTAACAATTGATAAAACATTAACAATTGATAAAACATTAACAATTGATAATACTTGAAGTGTTGACAGAAACGATTGCAATATTTCCATATAAATTAGTCGTTCCAGT
>NC_140815.1:7825000-7827500 GCF_050613455.1 Vespa mandarinia | reverse complement strand
TCTTCGAAATATTTCTTTCTTTTTTCATCTTTTCCTTCGTATATTCGTTAAGAAGAATTTTATTTGATTCATAAAAGGAAAAAAATCTTAGACTTTATTACATCGAGAAGAAGGTATACATGATGGATTTAAACGCGGAACAAGCGAACGGAAGTTTAGCGAAAGTATGACAGTAAGAGGGGAAGAAGAGGGTTGGTAAGGGGAATGGGGATGATAAGGGGAAAGAGAAGATCGTTGATCTTATTAAAGTATGACGTTACGTCGTGTCGAGTGATCGATGCTTACGTTGATTGAAAATTCTAATGGTCGGGCAACTGTTTCTTTATATATATATATACACATATAAATGTATATACATGATGAGAGAGAAAGAGAGAGAGAGAGAAGGATAGGGAGCAATGACAGGAAGGGAAATAATATAGCGTCGATAATTATTCAAAGTCATTGATAATTTAATGAGAATCCCGTAAGAAGGACGAAAGGGAAAATTTGGTTTGGATTTGTCGATAAATTTAATAGAGATCTCTTGAAATTAGATATCGAACGTGCGATAATAAATTAATATACGAATCGTCGTGCATCATAAAATTTAACGATCGGGAAAGATAACTGTCTACTTAATGATTATTAGTGTGTGTGTGTGTGTGTGTGTGTCTTTGAAAATATGATAAGGATATGGTCACGTCGATGCAACTTAATAAATTGATATAAACTAAATATAATTGAATAATGTTATTTCATACAGGGTGATCTTATAAAATCGGTTTATACAATATTTTCAATATTTTTTTCTTTCTTCTTTTATTTATTTATTTTTTTTTTCTTTCTTTCTTTCTTTCTTTCTTTCTTTCTTTCTTTTCTTAGTCTCATTATTTAGAACTTTTTGCGATATTACGTGCGATATGAGAAACAAAAAGGAAAGAAAAAAGAAAAATTATTATTAAAAAAAAAAAGAAAAAAAAAAAAATAAAGTCTAAGGTTACAAAGGAAGAAAATATTCGATTCGATCTTTAAATATTACTTAGAGAGAAACTTTTGGATGCGCCCTTGTGTACAACGGGGCAAAGGCGTGGATGGGGGGATGAAATAGACGCGTAATTTCACGTGAAAAAGAAGGAAGAAAATAGAAAGAAAAAAGAAAAAAAAGAAAAGAAAAGGAAAGGAAAAAAAACCCAGGAAAATCGTTGAAAAGGGACGATCGCGCGAATTCGAAATCGTATCACGTCGAGAAATGACAAAACTTTCAGGCTTTGGGATACTTTGAAACGAATCAGATTCGTGGAATGCGAATATTGCATTAGAACGCATTCGACGATGCAACGCCGTGTGATACTCGAAGTGATCTTCTCGAAAACGTTCAAAACGTTCATGGATGCTCCTCCTGCTGCTGCTGCTGCTACTACTACTACTACTGCTAGTGCTGCTGCTAGTGCTGTTGCTGATGTTAGTGCTGTCTCTCTATAGAATGCAAAACGAGAGTCGATTCAAGCGATTCCCCTACGTACGTAACTACGTACACCTTCATCGCTTCTGAAACAGTGTCATCGAATATTTACTAGGACAAACCATGTTTCCGATTCTCTCTCTTTCTCTCTCTCTCTCTATCTCTCTCTCTGTCTTTCTCTCTCTCTTTTGCAATCTTGCCTATTGTTCTCTTGCTCTCTCTTTCATTCCTTATTCCATTTAAACACGTCGAATCTCTTAATCGAGATGATTTTCTCTTATCTCAATTATATTTGGATACTATAAAGCTTCAGGCTTATATGTATGTATGTATGTATGTATGTATGTATGTATGTATGTATGTATTTATATGATCCTTGAGTTAATGTAGAATGAACGAACATTATCATTATCTTTAATATTCGACGGTTTACTGAAAGTATAGAAGAGAGATTCGTGATTAATTAATTAATTAATTAATTAATTAATTGATTGATTAATTAATTAGTTTAATTTATAGGATGAAATGCGAAAAAAGTTTCTTGACGATAGTATTAAAAATCAATGATTATTTCTTTTTTTCTATGGACACTTTTTTTTTTTTTTTTTTTTTTTTTTTTTTTTTTTTTTTTTTTTTTTTGAGGGAGCATGAGCTTGTAGTTTTACAATTCGATAAAGATAGTATGGTTTAAACGAGGTCACGAAAAAAAAAAAATGTAAGCCTGTATTATGAAACGTGGATAATCGATATGCATATTGAAATTCACGAGCGATTGATACTGATTAAAAGGAAAAACGAAAAGAGAAGAAATCACTGTTACATCGTTTAATCGATATTTCTTCTATATTTCTTTAATTCCCGAATAATTCGTCGATTATTTTCGAAAGAATAAATTATTCTTTAATGATTCGTCATCGAATACATTCTCTCTTTTTTTCTCTGAAGTATCGGCAATATCTTCTTCTTCTTCTTCTTCTTTTATTTGACTAATATCCAAATGCTTCTCTCTATATGTATTTAGTAGGAATTTTCATTTTTTACAAGAAAGAAAGAAAG